>NC_134362.1:202108542-202318542 GCF_048569485.1 Anomaloglossus baeobatrachus | reverse complement strand
ATAGTCTGCTTTAAGATAGGGAATGGTAAACAATTAATAATATGCATGGACTGCTTTATAAATTCTTCATTGCTGCAGTACCACCACTCCTGTGGTCTCTGTAGGGACTAAAAGTGATGACACCCCATTCATCAGTAACTTGACCGCTGCAGTCCATCACTGGCCACATTTCTAATATGCATGTATGTGGGCACTTAGACCATTGCTCCATCCTTCAGTAACTTGACCGCTGCAGTCAATCACTTTCCACAGCAGTCACATGCCTAATATGCATACATGGGCACTTAGACCATTGCCTCATCCATCAGTAACTTGACCGCTGCAATCAATCACTTTCCCACCAGTCACATGCCTAATATGCATATTTGGGCACTTAGACCATTGCCTCATCCATCAATAACTTGACCGCTGCAGTCAATCGCTTTCCCCACCAGTCACATGCCTAATATGCATACAGTCAGGGCCAGAAATATTTGGACAGTGACACAAGTTTTGTTATTTTAGCTGTTTACAAAAACATGTTCAGAAATACAATTATATATATAATATGGGCTGAAAGTGCACACTCCCAGCTGCAATATGAGAGTTTTCACATCCAAATCAGAGAAAGGGTTTAGCAATCATAGCTCTGTAATGCATAGCCTCCTCTTTTTCAAGGGACCAAAAGTAATTGGACAAGGGACTCTAAGGGCTGCAATTAACTCTGAAGGCGTCTCCCTCGTTAACCTGTAATCATTGAAGTAGTTAAAAGGTCTGGGGTTGATTACAGGTGTGTGGTTTTGCATTTGGAAGCTGTTGCTGTGACCAGACAACATGCGGTCTAAGGAACTCTCAATTGAGGTGAAGCAGAACATCCTGAGGCTGAAAAAAAAGAAAAAATACATCAGAGAGATAGCAGACTTGCTTGGAGTAGCAAAATCAACAGTCGGGTACATTCTGAGAAAAAAGGAATTGACTGGTGAGCTTGGGAACTCAAAAAGGCCTGGGCGTCCACGGATGACAACAGTGGTGGATGATCGCCGCATACTTTCTTTGGTGAAGAAGAACCCGTTCACAACATCAACTGAAGTCCAGAACACTCTCAGTGAAGTAGGTGTATCTGTCTCTAAGTCACCAGTAAAGAGAAGACTCCATGAAAGTAAATACAAAGGGTTCACATCTAGATGCAAACCATTCATCAATTCCAAAAATAGACAGGCCAGAGTTACATTTGCTGAAAAACACCTCATGAAGCCAGCTCAGTTCTGGAAAAGTATTCTATGGACAGATGAGACAAAGATCAACCTGTACCAGAATGATGGGAAGAAAAAAGTGTGGAGAAGAAAGGGAACGGCACATGATCCAAGGCACACCACATCCTCTGTAAAACATGGTGGAGGCAACGTGATGGCATGGGCATGCATGGCTTTCAATGGCACTGGGTCACTTGTGTTTATTGATGACATAACAGCAGACAAGAGTAGCCGGATGAATTCTGAAGTGTACCGGGATATACTTTCAGCCCAGATTCAGCCAAATGCCGCAAAGTTGATCGGACGGCGCTTCATAGTACAGATGGACAATGACCCCAAGCATACAGCCAAAGCTACCCAGGAGTTCATGAGTGCAAAAAAGTGGAACATTCTGCAATGGCCAAGTCAAACACCAGATCTTAACCCAATTGAACATGCATTTCACTTGCTCAAATCCAGACTTAAGACGGAAAGACCCACAAACAAGCAAGACCTGAAGGCTGCGGCTGTAAAGGCCTGGCAAAGCATTAAGAAGGAGGAAACCCAGCGTTTGGTGATGTCCATGGGTTCCAGACTTAAGGCGGTGATTGCCTCCAAAGGATTCGCAACAAAATATTGAAAATAAAAATATTTTGTTTGGGTTTGGTTTATTTGTCCAATTACTTTTGACCTCCTAAAATGTGGAGTGTTTGTAAAGAAATGTGGCAATTCCTACAATTTCTATCAGATATTTTTGTTCAAACCTTCAAATTAAACGTTACAATCTGCACTTGAATTCTGTTGTAGAGGTTTCATTTCAAATCCAATGTGGTGGCATGCAGAGCCCAACTCGCCAAAATTGTGTCACTGTCCAAAGATTTCTGGACCTAACTGTATTTGGGCACTTAGACCATTGCCTCATCCATCAGTAACTTGACCACTGCAGTCCATCACTGGCCACATCTTAAATATGCATACATGGGCACTTAGACCATTGCCTTAGGCATCAGTAACTTGACCGCTGCAGTCAATCACTTTTCCCACCAGTTACAGTTAGGTCCAGAAATATTTGGACAGTGACACAATTTTGGCGAGTTGGGCTCTGCATGCCACCAGATTGGATTTGAAATGAAACCTCTACAACAGAATTCAAGTGCAGATTGTAACGTTTAATTTGAAGGTTTGAACAAAAATATCTGATAGAAATTGTAGGAATTGTACACATTTCTTTACAAACACTCCACATTTTAGGAGGTGAAAAGTAATTGGACAAATAAACCAAACCCAAACAAAATATTTTTATTTTCAATATTTTGTTGCGAATCCTTTGGAGGCAATCACTGCCTTAAGTCTGGAACCCATGGACATCAACAAACGCTGGGTTTCCTCCTTCTTAATGCTTTGCCAGGCCTTTACAGCCGCAGCCTTCAGGTCTTGCTTGTTTGTGGGTCTTTCCGTCTTAAGTCTGGATTTGAGCAAGTGAAATGCATGCTCAATTGGGTTAAGATCTGGTGATTGACTTGGCCATTGCAGAATGTTCCACTTTTTTGCACTCATGAACTCCTGGGTAGCTTTGGCTGTATGCTTGGGGTCATTGTCCATCTGTACTATGAAGCGCCGTCCGATCAACTTTGCGGCATTTGGCTGAATCTGGGCTGAAAGTATATCCCGGTACACTTCAGAATTCATCCGGCTACTCTTGTCTGCTGTTATGTCATCAATAAACACAAGTGATTCAGTGCCATTGAAAGCCATGCATGCCCATGCCATCACGTTGCCTCCACCATGTTTTACAGAGGATGTGGTGTGCCTTGGATCATGTGCCGTTCCCTTTATTCTCCAAACTTTTTTCTTCCCATCATTCTGGTACAGGTTGATCTTTGTCTCATCTGTCCATAGAATACTTTTCCAGAACTGAGCTGGCTTCATGAGGTGTTTTTCAGCAAATGTAACTCTGGCCTGTCTATTTTTGGAATTGATGAATGGTTTGCATCTAGATGTGAACCCTTTGTATTTACTTTCATGGAGTCTTCTCTTTACTGTTGACTTAGAGACAGATACACCTACTTCACTGAGAGTGTTCTGGACTTCAGTTGATGTTGTGAACGGGTTCTTCTTCACCAAAGAAAGTATGCGGCGATCATCCACCACTGTTGTCATCCGTGGACACCCAGGCCTTTTTGAGTTCCCAAGCTCACCAGTCAATTCCTTTTTTCTCAGAATGTACCCGACTGTTGATTTTGCTACTCCAAGCATGTCTGCTATCTCTCTGATGGATTTTTTCTTTTTTTTCAGCCTCAGGATGTTCTGCTTCACCTCAATTGAGAGTTCCTTAGACCGCATGTTGTCTGGTCACAGCAACAGCTTCCAAATGCAAAACCACACACCTGTAATCAACCCCAGACCTTTTAACTACTTCATTGATTACAGGTTAACGAGGGAGACGCCTTCAGAGTTAATTGCAGCCCTTAGAGTCCCTTGTCCAATTACTTGTGGTCCCTTGAAAAAGAGGAGGCTATGCATTACAGAGCTATGATTCCTAAACCCTTTCTCCGATTTGGATGTGAAAACTCTCATATTGCAGCTGGGAGTGTGCACTTTCAGCCCATATTATATATAGAATTGTATTTCTGAACATGTTTTTGTAAACAGCTAAAATAACAAAACGTGTGTCACTGTCCAAATATTTCTGGACCTAACTGTACATGCCTAATATGCATATGTGGGCACTTAGGCGGGCTTTACACGTTGCGACATCGGTAACGATATATCGTCGGGGTCACGTCGTTAGTGACGCACATCCGGCGCCGTTACCGACATCGCAGCGTGTAAAATCTAGAAGCGACGATCACCGATCGCAAAAACGTAAAAAATCGTTGATCGGTGACACGTCGCTCCATTCCATAATATCGTTACTGCTGCCGGTACGATGTTGTTTGTCGTTCCTGCAGCAGCACACATCGCTGTATGTGACACCGCAGGAACGACAAACATCTCCTTACCTGCGTCCACCGGCAATGCGGAAGGAAGGAGGTGGGCGGGATGTTTACATCCCGCTCATCTCCGCCCCTCTGCTTCTATTGGCCGGCCGCTTAGTGAGGTCGCGGTGACGCTGAACGCACCTCCCCCTTGAAGGAGGGATTGTTCGGCAGTCACTGCGTTGTCGCCGACCAGGTATGTGCGTGTGAAGCTGCCGTAGCGATAATGTTCGCTACGGCAGCTATCCCCAGATATCGCATGTGCGACGGGGGCGGGTGCTATCGCGCTCGACATTGCTAGCCGATGCTAGCGATGTCACAGCGTGTAAAGCCCGCCTTAGACTACTAAGTGATTGGCTGCAGCGGTCAGGTGACTGATTGATGGGACATCATCACATGCAGTACCTAAAAGAACTACTGATAATTCGATCTGCCCCTTCACTCATAACATTTCCTTAATTAAGGCAGTTTTTAAAAAGAATCATTAAAAACCACTTTAGGGGTTGTATTGTCTTCAAATATTTATTTTGACCAAACGTATTAGCTAAGAGTGAGTCAGAATTTGGGACCATGAACCATTCTCGTCTGAAAGTTTACACTGGGGCATCTAAGAAGGTGTCGGTTGAGGTAACATGCCATTAGTGTGCGCCCAATGGTGAACTGATGCTAACATTGGCACACCGATAGTTGGGTTTGTTTCTCAGAACCAGACAATGGTGATCCATAGTAACAATATATTGTAACGTATCGATTTATGGATCCATATGACCTGGGGTATTAAACCTTGGGATCCCTAACCATCATCTACATCTTGCGCTATTATATTAACTTACCACATAGGTCAGGTCTCTTCATACATCCGCTGTTTGATGTGTTGCTTCCGAGTCCATTAAAAGCAGCCATACCCTCGGAGCTGTAAGCTCGGAGAACGGAGAGCATATTAACCTGCTTCTCCAAAGCATCAGGAGCTGGTGCTTGGTCAAGTTTTGCAGAGCTTTGTGGAACATCGTGGGGTAATGGAAGATTCTGGTGCCATTGTTTCTCCATCAGTTGCGCTGTCGGCGACACCATATTTTCTGTAGACCTTAGAGGACTTGAATTTGACTCGGCGTCTTCCATGTCATTTTCTTCTTTGTTCAGTTCATCGGTCGTATTCATGTTTTCGGGTTCGGTTTCAACCTCCTCGTCTTCGTTTTCATCCTCTTTGCATGTCTCCATATCTTCGGAGGAGGATTCATCGGAGAGATCATCAGTAGCAACTGTATTTACAGAATCGCACTGCAGCACATGCGAGTCATCGTCAGGTGGAGACTGAGAGTCAATGTCCATGTTTTGCATGTTGGCTCCTCCTGAACCCGGGTAGACACCAAACTGCTTATAGAATTCGGTTGGGAAGTTATTAAACATTGCATCCATATGACTGGGCCATGAACCTTTATGATCAAGTAAGGCATCCTTGGTGTTGCCTTGTAGAACCTTTTCAGAAGTTTGCAGTGGACTCATTTTTGAGGTCATCACTTCCTTACTACCTTGGACAGAAGATGTGGAGGCCATAACTTTATTCACTATGCCCAATGACTCCCTCAACTGATCTTTAGTGTGCCCTTGCCCTCCCATTGTACAATCTTTACGTTTGGCTTTTCCGAGATGGTTGGCTTGGAGATGAAGGGCCATCAGTTCCATCGATGATGTTGTAAACGAACAAAACAAGCAACCATGCCAAGCAATGTTATCTTGGACTGTGATTGATGAACCTGGAAGAGACTGGGCATCTGGCCTCACAGACAAGTCCAGAGGTTCATACTGAGATTTCTCCATTTTCCTCTGAGGTGTTTTGTTTTCTGATTTATCGTCCCCATTGTCGGACCTGGAGGCCTTTAGAGGAAGCGAGTCAAGCAAAGCCTTCTCCTTCATTTCTTTTTCTTTCTTAAGAGAATTTAACACAAAACTGTCCATAAAAGCCTGCAACGACCCTTGAAAGTTCACGCCATTGCCGGCAATGTTAGGGTATGTTCTGGCAAATTCTGCAAGGCTAGGTATTTTCGAAGACATCTCTTTTTTCAAAGCATCTGAGGAAGACTCAGAATTAATGCCGCTTGATTGGCCCTGACGGTCTCCAGAAGACATCAACCCTGCCTGCCACTGATGGGACATCATTCCACTTCTGAAGTCTATTCCCGGAAAGCCTTTAAATGCACCTCGTAATATGTCTGGTCTCATAAAGAGGGAGCTCTTACTTGCTGTGTCATCCTTGTGGTCCTGGTTTGGAGGATGTCCATGGATAGGAAGTGGGCCAGAGCCATTTTGCCGTTCCCTGTGGTGGCGCTCAAGGTGGTATTTCAAAGAAGCAGACTGGGTACCGGCATAGTCACAGTGGGGACATTTGTAAGGCTTCTCACCTAAAGAGAAGGAAAAATTAAAGGTTTAAAAGTTTGGTACAGTCACAAGTTTTTGAGAAAAACAGATTTAAATGTATTTTTTTTTAAAAAGTTAGTTTTTTTTATAACAAGTTTTGCTCAAAATGAGAAAATAATGACTCCAAAAACAGCCCCACAACATTCCACAGGTTGTGTGTGATATGGCATGTGAACCCCAGTCACTTCAATGGAAGAAAGCTGCAATACCAGACTTAACCTATGGACAGATGAGGCGCTGTTTCTGCGATAAATCAGCCATGTTGGATTTATATGTTTTCATTTTTTTTTTTTAACCTGGACCAACCCTTTAAATTTATTTTTTTTTCCTTTCACCTAATACAAAATATACCAGCAGTCAGCAAAACGATATATTTTTCTAACCAGAAAAGCTGGTGGTGATGAAATTAACCTTGGGATATCCTTTAATTAATGCGGTAGCTCATAAGTTATTTATTTTTATTTTATTTATTTATTTTTAAGGATTTCTTTTTTTTTCTTTAAATTGTGCCCTTTTTATTATTTAATATTTTTCACAATATACTTTTTTTTAAGTATCTATTTTTGTAGTAGACTTTTTATTATACCATTTTTTTTACAATATACTTTATATTAAATACACAATATATATATATTTTCTTTTTCACATTCGTTTATTTTAAATGGATTGTTTAACGCACACGTATAAACATATATATATATATATATATATATATATATAAATATATATATACTGTATGTGTGTATATATATATATATATATATATATAATCAGTTTTATATATTTATATATAATATATATATATATATATATATATATATAAATTATTTATATTATATATATATAGTATATAAATTATTTATATTGTATACATATATATACACTGTATATATGTGTGTGTAATATATAAATATATAATATATATCAGTTTTTTATATATATAATCACTTTTATATAGTTATATATAATATATATTATATATATATGTGTATATATATATATATATACACACACTGTATATATGTGTGTGGAATATATAAATATATAATATATATCAGTTTTTTATATATATAATCACTTTTATATAGTTATATATAATATATATATATATATATGTGTATATATATATATATACACACACTGTATATATGTGTGTGTAATATATAAATATATAATATATATCAGCTTTTTATTTATATATATATAATCAGTTTTATATATTTATATATAATATATATAAATAAATTATTTATATTATATATTATATATAAAATATATATAAATATATATATATATATATATATATTTATATAAATAATTATATCAAATATATATGTATATATATGTATATATATATATACTGTATATATGTGTGTGTAATATATAAATATATACTATATATCAGTTTTTCCCCTCCATGGAAGTAAATGATAAAATATCACGTCGTCTATTTTTTGTTTAATATTCCAGAGCTGTGGATTAAACATAGGTGAAATAAATGTTAATGAGATGATCGACTCAGACTTTCTATATCCGTAATTGTTGTGAAATTTGTTTAATTTATACACATGGAAACCATTTTTAAAACCTAAAAATTTTATGGCACTGTTACGCAAGGCTGAAATGAATGATTTAAGTCGTGCTCTGCAGTAAATCATGGATATAATTAGCAAATGGCATACTGCACGAGTAATTTATCATTATTTAGAGGGCAGCATTCCAGAAGAATTCTGAGATCTGCAGACCCTCTGCATTGTTACTAAATACGGATCTATAAACACAGAATTTCTGAAATATTAAGGTCATTACCACCGCTGCGCAAAACAACATATAGGTGAGATTACACCACGCCAATAAAAATTATATAAAATCCTCGCTAATGAAGAGATACAACGTATATTGAGATCCGCTCTGTTATATTGTAATTATCTGCAGAGGCTTTGCAGTCATTTCCATATGTACCGCTGGCTTTTCTGTAACGTGCCTGCAATATATATGTGATTATTGTAGGGTGGGGGGGGGGCACAGATTCTGATGGAAAAGTAAAACACAAGCATCAAAAATAGTTTTAATTTTGTTTTCAATTATTATAACAATCCTCACATTCTTATCATTTGTATTAATTTATAGCCATAGACAGGAAAAAAAGAATCTCTCTCTATCTCTCGATGTATCTCTTTCTATCTAGCTCTCTATCTAGCTCTCTCTATCTCTGTCTAGCTCTCTCGCTATCTATCTCTCTAGCTCTCTATCTAGCTCTCTTGCTCTCTAGCTCTCTCTATCTCTGTCTAGCTCTCTCGCTATCTATCTCTCTAGCTCTCTATCTAGCTCTCTCGCTATCTATCTCTCTCTAGCTCTCTATCTAGCTCTCTCGCTATCTATCACTCCCTCTCTCTCTAGCTCTCTATCTGTCTAGCTCTCTTGCTCTCTCGCTAGCTCTCTCTGTCTAGCTCTCTTGCTCCCTAGCTCTCTCTATCTAGCTCTCTCTCTGTCTAGCTCTCTCGCTACCTAGCTCTATCTAGCTCTCTATCTTTGTCTAGCTGTCTCGCTACCTAGCTCTATCTAGCGCTCTCTATCTCTCTGTCTAGCTCTCTCTCTAGGTTTCTATCTAGCGCTCTCTATCTCTATATAGCTTTCTATCTACCTCTTTCTAGCTCTAGCTTTCCATCTAGTTCTCTATCTCACTCTCTAGCTCTCTATCTCCAGCTTTCTAACTCTCTATATCTCTCTAGCTCTCTCTATCCACCTCCTTCTCTCTAGGTCTCTGTCTAGCTCTATCTAGCTCTCGCTATTTCTCTTTCTCTCGCTGGCTTTCTATCTATATCTCTTTCTATCTATCTCTATCTAGCTATCTCTCATATACACAGAGTATATCACAAAAGTGAGTACACCCCTTACATTTTGTAAATATTTTGTCTTTTCATGGGACAATAGACACTTTGATACAATGTGCAGTGTCAGTGTGCAGCTTGCATAACAGGGTAAATTTGGTGGCCTCTAAATAAACCAACACATAGCCATTAATGTCTAAACCACTGACAACAAAGTGAGTACACCCTTAAAGGGCGCTTTACAAGCAGCGACATCACTAGCGATGTCGCTGGTGAAAGCACCCGTCCCCGTCGGTTGTGCGTCACGGGCAAATCGCTGCCCGTGGCGCACAACATCGCTTACACCCGTCACATGTACTTACATGCCTAGCGATGTCGCTGTGGCCGGCGAACCACCTCCTTTCTAAGGGGGCGGTTTGTTCGGCGTCACAGCGGCGTCACTAAGCGGACGCCCAATAGAAGCGGAGGGGCGGAGATGAGTGGGCCGAACATCCCGCCCACCTCCTTCCTACCTCATTGCGGGCGGCCGCAGGTACGGTGTTGTTCCTCGTTCCTGCGGTGTCACATGTAGCGATGTGTGCTGCCGCAGGAACAACGAATAACCTGCGTCCTGCAACGATAATCGGGAAAGGAACGACGTGTCAACGATCAACGATTAGGTAAGTAATTTTGATCATTAACGGTCGTTCCTGCGTTTCACATGCAACGACGTCGCTAACGAGTCCGGATGTGCGTCACAAATTCCGTGACCCAATGACATCTTGTAAGCGACGTTGCTGCGTGTGAAACCCGCTTAAGTGAAAATGGGTCAAATTGTGCCCAAAAAGCCATTTTCCCTCGCCGGTGTCATGTGACTCATTAGTGTTACAAGGTCTCAGGTGTGAATGGGGAGCAGGTGAGTTACATTTGGTGTTATCTTTCACACACTCTCTTATACTGCTCACTGGAAGTTCAACATGGCTCCTCATGACACAGAATTCCTTGAAGATCTGAAAAAAAGAATCATTGCTCTACATAAAGATGGCCGATGCTATAAGAAGATTGTTACCACCCTGAACCTGATCTGCAGCACGGTGGCCAAAACCATACAGTGGTTTAACAAGACAGGATCCACTCAGGATAGGCCTCAACAAGATTGACCACAGAAGGTGAGTGCACGTGCTAAGTCTCATATCCAGAGGTCATCATTTTAGAACAGACATATGAGCGCTGCCAGCATTGCTGCAGAGGTTACAGGGGTGGGGGGGTCCACCTGTCAGTGCTCAGACCATACACCGCACACTCCATCACATTGCACTGCATGGCTGTTGTCCCAGAAAGAAGCCTCTTCTAAAGATGATGCACAAGAAAGCCGCAAACAGTTTGCTGAAGACAAGCAGACTAAGGACATGGATTACTGGAACCATGTCCTGGGGTCTGAAGAGGCTAAGATAAACTTATTTAGTTTAGATGGTGTCAAGTGTGTGTGGTGGCAACCAGGTGAGGAGCACAAAAACAAGTGTGTCCTGCCTACATTGAGGTATGGTGGTGGAGGGCGATTGTTTGAGGCTGCATGAGTACTGCGTCTGTGGGGGGCTACAGTTCATTGAGGGAACCATAAATTCCAACATGCTCTGCTTCATTATGTCACAGAACATGATCACTTTCCTTCGTACTCCAACATGATGACCACTGCCTCGCTAAAGAAACTGAGAGTAAAGCTGCTGGACTGGCCAAGCGTCTCCAGACCTAGACCCTATGGAGCATCTGTGGGGCCTCCTCAAACAGAAGATGGAAGAGCGCAAGATCTTTATTAAACTCCCTGCCCAAGAGAGTTAAGGCAGTACTGGAAAATAATGGAGGCAACTATAAATGGGCGAGCACAAAAATGCTTGAGTACTCAGGGCTTGAATCAGGCAGTTTAGACGCTCTGAAAGTGCTCGACTCGAATAACAAGTATTAAGGAAGTCAATGATTGGACAGTTCAGGTCTCCACCATAAAGAGAGTAGCTCTGGGGGAGGCAGGGTGTTTTTTTTGTCTTTTTTTTGACAAACTACATCTGAAAACGTTGTTTTAACCCCAGTGAGAGCTATTCAGAAACTGCGACTGGCCATCATGCAGAAAAGCAAGCCTGTGCTTGGTCATTGTGTCAGAGAACACTCGGTGGAGCACCCCAACGCTGGATTGAAGTTTCGAGCAGTGGTGAGCATGCTCACTCAACATTTCTGGAATTTGTGGCCATTTTCACTTAGGGGTGTACTCACTTTTGTTGTCAGCGGTTTAGACATTAATGGCTATGTGCTGAGTTATTTAGAGGACACTGAATTTACCCTGTTATACAAGCTGCACACTGGCACTGTACATTGTATCAAAGGGTCAGGTCTTCAGTGTTGTTCCATGTAAAGATGCAATAAAATATTCACAAAAATGTTAGAGGTCTACTCACTTTTGTGATATACGTTGTGTGTGTGTGTGTATATATATATATATATATATCTAATATATAAAGCTGAGTGTATATATGTGTGTGTGTGTGTGTGTGTGTGTGTGTGTGTGTGTGTGTGTGTGTGTATGTATGTATGTCTGCTAAAGGAATCTGCACCGTCGCATTTACAATCACGTAATTTTGCACAGACACTCCATGTGACTCAGGGAACGCCATAGACTGTTTGGGCAGGAAAATTTAGCCCCGCGCTTTATAGTTACTCTCCAAAAATCCTGCCTACATTAAACTGAATGGAGGTGGGAGCTATAGGTTATTAATAGCTTAATAGTGGTTTCTATAGGAACAAAATAATCTGTTAGTATAAGAAGCTTATGTGTGAGGTAATAAGAGGTCGGTGGGGAGACGGATAGAGACAGAAAGAGACAGACAAAGACAGACGGGGAAAGAGACAGAGATAGAGACAGACAGATGGGCAAAGAGACAGACGGGCAAAGAGACAGCACTGGAAAGAGACAGCCGGGCAAAGAGACAGCCAGGCAAAGAGACAGACCTGGAAAGTGACAGACTGGGAAAGCGACAGACCGGGAAAGTGACAGACGGGGAAGGAAACAGACGGGGAAGGAAACAGACGAGGAAGGAGACAGACTGATACAAATAGACAGAGAGATAGACACAGACAGACAAGGAAAGAGACAGACAGATAGCGACACACATACAGAGACTGGGAGAGAGACAGAGATAGATATATATATATCTATCTTACAAACCAACAAGTTATGTTGCTCAGTTAAATTTTTATAAATTTTCAACATAAAAGTGTGGGTCAATTATTATTCAACCCCTAGGTTTAATATTTTGTGGATTAACCCTTGTTTGCAATTACAGCTAATAATCGTCTTTTATAAGACCTGATCAGGCCGGCACAGGTCTCTGGAGTTATCTTGGCCCACTCCTCCATGCAGATCTTCTCCAAGTTATCTAGGTTCTTTGGGTGTCTCATGTGGACTTTAATCTTGAGCTCCTTCCACAAGTTTTCAATTGGGTTAAGGTCAGGAGACTGACTAGGCCACTGCAGCACCTTGATTTTTTCCCTCTTGAACCAGGCCTTGGTTTTCTTGGCTGTGTGCTTTGGGTCGTTGTCTTGTTGGAAGATGAAATGACGACCCATCTTAAGATCCTTGATGGAGGAGCGGAGGTTCTTGGCCAAAATCTCCAGGTAGGCCATGCTATCCATCTTCCCATGGATGCGGACCAGATGGCCAGGCCCCTTGGCTGAGAAACAGCCCCACAGCATGATGCTGCCACCACCAGGCTTGACTGTAGGGATGGTATTCTTGGGGTCGTATGCAGTGCCATCCAGTCTCCAAACGTCACGTGTGTGGTTGGCACCAAAGATCTTGATCTTGGTCTCATCAGACCAGAGAACCTTGAACCAGTCTGTCTTAGAGTCCTCCAAGTGATCATGAGCAAACTGTAGACGAGCCTTGACATGACGCTTTGAAAGTAAAGGTACCTTACGGGCTCGTCTGGAACGGAGACCATTGCGGTGGAGTACGTTGTGAAGATGTAATTTACCCTCTCACTGTATATGCTGTACAGATTCCTATTTCAAGCTGGGTTCATTGTCTTATTTGAACTACTTCTGTGTACATTTCTATTGTTGTAGGTAATCACCCCCTAAAATGCAAGGTTATATCCTCTTGAGGCACTTCCATCCCTGGGAGTAGGGGGAGGTGGGCCTAGAGTCCAACTAGTGTAAACTCTGCTTACCTGGGAGATTCTGGCAGAGTGAGCTGAAACTTGAAGGGAGCAGGAGCTCCAGCCTGTGTGGCTGTGGACACGGACGGAGCTAGGCCTGTGTGGCGGCCCGTGGGATTGTGTGGAACTCTTTGGACTACTGTAAAGACGATTGCTTTGTAATCCGGTCCGAGGATTGTCGGGAAGGGCCCCCGAATCTGTTTTACGTGGACTTATCGTGTGCTGTTCCAGTGTTCTTGTGAATAAACCTGTTGGATCGTTCCTCAGCCTGTTGTCTCTCCTTGCTCTGCTGTACACCCCGTCACAAACTGGTGGCAGCGGTGGGATCAGAGCAGAAGGAATGGAGGACAATGGCTCAACATCAGGAACCAGCACTGCAGAGTACAAGACCTGGACTTTGGGGAGCCTGCAACCAAAGACCCGTGAAGTAGGAGTTCGTTTCAAAGGACTCTCCAAGGAGCAGCTGATTGAGGCGCTAGAAGGAGTCTGCTCGCAAAATGACATGGAGGAAGGATCCTCACAGCAAAGGGAGGAAAGACGGGAGCTGGAGGTAAATACCCAAAAAAGTCAATGGATTGTGTGGTATGAAGAGGAGATGGCACTGCTTGGAGATGAGGTCACCATTGAATATAAGATGGATGCTATTCGCAGAGCTCAAGAGAGGGCATTGCTGGAGAGGAGATTTGCTGTGGAAGCAGCTAGAGGCTCCAGACAAACTTTAACCACAGCACCAACTATGAGGGAATTCTCCAGAGTGTCCCGCAAGGACTTTAAGCCATTTAATGAAGCTGCAGGTGACATTGATGGCTTCTTTCAGGACTTTGAGCATCAGTGCCGATTAATGGAAGTCCCAGAAAGAGAGCGAGTCAGACACCTGGTGGGCCTCTTGGAGGGTGGAGCTGCCGACGCCTATAGAGCTATGGACCCTCAGTGGAATTGTGAGTATGGGGAGATAAAACAGACCATTCTGGAACATTATGCCGTGACCCCAGATACTTATAGGACTAAGTTCCGTACATTAGCCTGTGATGGAGAAGTGTCTTTCAAGATGTTTGCCCACAGACTGAAACAAGTGTGCCATCGCTGGCTGGAGGGAGAGGGAGCCTTAACTTGGCAGACCCTCCTCCAGGTCATCCTAAAAGAACAATTCTTTGCCCAGTGCCCCGCTGAGATCCGGGAATGGGTGCGTGAGAGAAAACCAGCGACAGTGGAGGAAGCTGCTGCTCTAGCTGATGAGGTGCTCACTATCAAGCCTCAGTGGAGGGTTTTGTTGGAGGATGGAGAGACGCCTAACAGCTCCACAACACCGGATGCCCCCAGTTATTCTGCCCCCATTGTTCCCCGTTCCTCTAAGCCACCACATGTTGATACCCGTGTTAATGTGCCTTCAGTTGCTTCTACTGCACTTTCTGGAATACGCCGGGGAGAGGAAGTAACAGAGCGCAGGTGTTATGTTTGTAGGCATCCCGGGCATTTGCAGGCCTCATGCCCAGCCAGCCCATGGAGGAATCATCCTCAAACCCCTACAGCACCTTCAGGTGGGAGTCGGCCTCCAAGTTCCCTTACCCCTTACCCAAGAGGACGCCTTGGATGTAGGGAGACCCAGCTCAGATGCTATCAATGTGAACAGCCAGGGCATCGGCAAGTCTCCTGCCCAGCTGTTCAAATGAGGACTGATCCTGCGCCCAATCGGATTGTTAATTATTTACAGCCCAGCGCCATGGAGGAAGATGTGGCACCGCTATGTGAGGACTGGCCTAGTGACTCAGCCCCCCATGTTGCACCACCAGGAGTTTACGGGGTGCGACCTGCAGTTATGACGACTTCTGCTCATCGAGGTAAGCACTTGCAGGAGGTTGTGCTGGATGGACAGAGACTTGTTGGATTTTGTGACTCGGGTGCTTTCCTCACACTGGCTGATCCCCGAGTGGTTCGGCCTGAGGCAATCCATAGAGGACCTGGGATTGTCATTGAACTGGCTGGTGGACAATGGAGGACTATTCCCACAGCCACTGTGGATCTGAGCTTTGGTTTTGGGGTCAGGCGATGTGTGGTTGGGGTGATGGGTGGTCTGCCTGCAGCTGTTCTCCTGGGCAATGATGTGGGAGAGCTACGATGCCAATTCGTGGCTGCATGAAGCCACATGTAAGTAACGCTCTGCCTGTGTGTACTTAACCAGTGACCTGTAGAGGTCCCTAGTACGTACACAAGTTGGGAGGGGGAGGGATTGTGAAGATGTAATTTACCCTCTCACTGTATATGCTGTACAGATTCCTATTTCAAGCTGGGTTCATTGTCTTATTTGAACTACTTCTGTGTACATTTCTATTGTTGTAGGTAATCACCCCCTAAAATGCAAGGTTATATCCTCTTGAGGCACTTCCATCCCTGGGAGTAGGGGGAGGTGGGCCTAGAGTCCAACTAGTGTAAACTCTGCTTACCTGGGAGATTCTGGCAGAGTGAGCTGAAACTTGAAGGGAGCAGGAGCTCCAGCCTGTGTGGCTGTGGACACGGACGGAGCTAGGCCTGTGTGGCGGCCCGTGGGATTGTGTGGAACTCTTTGGACTACTGTAAGGACGATTGCTTTGTAATCTGGTCCGAGGATTGTCGGGAAGGGCCCCCGAATCTGTTTTACGTGGACTTATCGTGTGCTGTTCCAGTGTTCTTGTGAATAAACCTGTTGGATCGTTCCTCGGCCTGTTGTCTCTCCTTGCTCTGCTGTACACCCCGTCACATACGTTACTTATGGTATTGACTGAAACCAATGTCCCCACTGCCATGAGATCTTCCCGGAGCTCCTTCCTTGTTGTCCTTGGGTTAGCCTTGACTCTTCGGACAAGCCTGGCCTCGGCACGGGTGGAAACTTTCAAAGGCTGTCCAGGCTGTGGAAGGCTAACAGTAGTTCCATAAGCCTTCCACTTCCGGATGATGCTCCCAACAGTGGAGACAGGTAGGCCCAACTCCTTGGAAAGGGTTTTGTACCCCTTGCCAGCCTTGTGACCCTCCACGATCTTGTCTCTGATGGCCTTGGAATGCTCCTTTGTCTTTCCCATGTTGACCAAGTATGAGTGCTGTTCACAAGTTTGGGGAGGGTCTTAATTAGTCAGAAAAGGCTGGAAAAAGAGATAATTAATCCAAACATGTGAAGCTCATTGTTCTTTGTGCCTGAAATACTTCTTAATACTTTAGGGGAACCAAACAGAATTCTGGTGGTTTGAGGGGTTGAATAATAAATGACCCTCTGAATAAACTTTTCACAATTTAAAAAAAAAAAAAAAGAAATAACATTCTTTTTTGCTGCATTTCACACTTCCAGGCTGATCTACAGTCCAAATGTCACAGTGCCAAGTTACTTCCGAATGTGTAAACCTGCTAAATCTGCAGGGGGTTGAATACTACTTGTAGGCACTGTATATATATATATATATATATATATATATATATATATATATATAAACTCTAAAGCATCACATGACTGACTAGAAAAAATAATATGGATAATTGGGATTTTATGGCATCGTTGTATATATTGTACAAAAATGGTGTGATTTTATTAGAAGTCAAACGCCTAAATTGCCAAATCATTGCTGCCGAAATGTGAAGGGGCCGCAACGCAGAGTCAGTGCTGTGGCCTTTTCTTTTTCCGATTAGGTGCGGTTCCCAGAGGTTGGACACCCCCTCCCCCCCATTGTCATAGAGTAATATGCTATTATTTTAGGATCTGGGAATACCCCTTTAAGTACGTTCCACATCTCCTGCACCTGTGCGGGAAGTGACAGCGTGAATTCAAGTCAACTGTATATTATTCAGAACCTACATTTAGACAGATGCCAATCGCTTTCACACCAATCAATTAAAGTGGTCTGGGATTAAGGCCTAAACGTATATTTTTAGAATCTGCTAATCTGCCGGAATTAACTGATAATTAAAGACGGGGAAAACCGGTCGCCTATTGTAAAGCACCAACCATTTCAGGATATTATTTCTACTGATCACAACCTGAAATGATACTTACATAGCAAAACTAGACATCCCCCACTTCATCAGCAAACTCCCCCGTAAGGAAAGGAGCTAGCCCTCGTGACATTACTATGTAGCACTTAGACCAGTTTTCACTTTTTTGTTTTAATTGCCCCGACCAATCTGACCCCGACCGGCTGGTGAATATTAGGTTTTAATACTATTAAAAATAAAATTAATAGTCCAGTGGATTAGAAAATATCATACTTTGGAGTGACTTTTCCTCCCACGGCTTCCCGTCTAGGTGAATGGAGTGGATGTACAGACACTGAGGAGTGATGCCATCAGCTGGGGACGGAGGCTTCATTCACTTACGGTTGCCCCCCAAAAGTAGCAGTGACGTCTCCCGGCATGTCTGCTGCCAGGAGGCCACTAGTGGCTATTAAGTATAAAGCATTACCCCTGACATTATATTTAATTTAGCAATAGACCCTTTTGACAAGCAGTTACATGGGTAATTCCTTCCCTTTTTTTGCTAATTTTTCCATTAATTATAGAAGTGACTCCAACTTAATTCCATTGTCTGTTGGAGTCTGCGGTAGTCTGACATCCGTAGAGAAAATATATCGAAACGCATCTGGTGTGTGGCTTTGACCGTTAATATTTTTCCCTAAACCTGATGTTATTATACAAAAGTTTGGATAATGTGAACTGTGGTTTTACTAATTTTTCATTAAAAGCTGGATTTTCTCACAAGCTGGATCATTTTTCCTTCACCGGTAGTCTGACACCCACCTCATCCGGTGGCTCGGATTCTGCTTTGCTTTCCCCGTGCTTTATGGATGTTCAGCTCAATAAGTCCGTCACTGCGCGGAGGGCTGATTTCTATTACAATAAAGATGTTGTCCACTACTTTGATATTGATGACCTATCCCAAAACCCAGCACCCTTAAGGGGGCTTTACACGCAACGATATCGCTAACGATATGTCGTCGGGGTCACGGAATTCATGACGCACATCCGGCGTCGTTAGCAACGTCATTGCGTGTGACACCTATGAGCGATCAAAAATACTCACCTAATCGTTGACACGTCGTTCATTTTCAAAAAATCGTTGCTGGTGCTGGACGCAGGTTGTTCATCGTTCCTGAAGCAGCACACATCGCTACGTGTAACACCCCGGGAACGACGAACAACAACGTACTTGCATTCTGCCGGCAACGAGGTGGGCGTGTGTTACGTCACCACCAGAGTCCGCTCCAGCGACTTCTGCTCCGATCACCAGGCGACGCCATGTTTTTGCCGTGGATGGTGCTGGTGGTGGGAGAGGAGTCGATGCCAGCGGCACCGGTAGGCGCAGGCTCCGATCATCCACTGGGCTGGGTTATCTTGGGATCTGCAGTACCACTGGCTGACTGTGGGTGGCGTGTGCCTTCCAGCTGAAGTTACCAGCGTTCAGCTACAGCCAATGGGAAAACACCACACCCTTCTTAGCTCCCCTCCTGTCTGCTGACCTCTGCCAGAGATAGTTCTGATTTCCTGGCTCCTGGTCCGCCCTATTCTGTTTTGTGATTCCTGTGTGCTGACTTCTGCGTGTTTTCTGACTACCCTTCTGCCTGCTGTTTTTGTACCTCGCTGCCCGATCCGGATTTGACACTGCTACGTTTTCTGATCAACGTCCTTGCCTGCCGATTCTGTCCCTGTTCTGCTATTCCTGGTCTGACCCTGCCTGACGACTACTCTCATCGGACTGCAGCCTTCCATAGGTAGTGATCTCCAGGGCCCTGTGTAATTCCAAATCCCTGTATATGGGTTAAAGGGTTTCAGGGTTCTGGGGGTCCTGCTTGGTGAGTGGCTTCCCTCTAACCTGTCCATTACATCCCATCTGAGTCCATTGATCCAGGCAGGCGTTACAGCATGTTGTTAATGCGGCTGGTCTCCACCCCTCCGCTGCTATTGGCGGGCCGCTGTGTGACGTCGCTGTGACAGCGGACGAACCTCCCCCTTAAAAAAGAGGTTGTTCGCCGCCCACAGCGACATCGCTAGGAAGGTAAGTACGTGTGATGCTTCCAAGCAATACTGTGCGCCACGGGCAGCGATTTGCCCGTGACGCACAAGCGACGGGGGCGGGTGCTTTCACGAGCGACATCGCTAACGATGTCGCTGCATGTAAAGCAGGTTTTACTCATCAGTTCCCATTGCAACCCAATAAAAAGAGTATCTGGAGCTGAAACACTGTACAGTGGCCGTTCTCAGGTACTGCAGCTCAAATCTGCTTCACTTCAGTGGCAGATGAGTTGCAGTATCTGAGACTGGCCATTATACAGGAAAAGGAGCTGTCTGGGTTGTGCCGTGCACCGTTCACAAATGGCCGATTCTGGAGCTGATAACAGCTGGATATTTGGGCCCCAACAATCTGATATTGATGACCTATTCTAAAACTATTTAGTAGCAAACAGCTCCTTTAAGGACAAAATGATTAAAAACTTGACTAAAAAAACAAAAAGGCTCTGAACCGTGAGTGAGAATGCTGAGATTGAGTGTGTTAAAACAACGGAGGAGTATTGAGGAATTGCGGCTACCCAATGTGTAGATTTTGCATTAAAAATACAAAATAACCCAAAACTAATGTAAAAAAAATCCTCTACAGAACATAAAAAATTGTAAAAAATAGGTTTTACTGTTCAAAAAGTCTTTAAAGTCGCAAATTTATTTTTATTCTTCACCATTTTGAACACATTTTACTTTTATTTTATTGGCCTAATATTTATATTATACTCTATCTACAGAAAAAAAATCAATAATGTGCAAAAACCCCAAATTTCCTCTAATAATTGATATTTACACCCCCAAAAGACTCGCATTCAATGCGTCCAACATTTCAAGGCCGGATGAGATCAATATTAAAGCAGTGGACAAAAATGATTAAAAAAAAAACAACAAAAAAGCTCTAAACCACCAGTTCGAATTCCTTGGGGTACTTTGCACGTTGCGACATCGCTACTGCGATATCGTCGGGGTCAAATCGAAAGTGACGCACATCCAGCGCTGGTAACGACCTCGCAACGTGTAAAGTCTAGATGCGCCGATAAACGATCGCAAAAGCGTCGTAAATCGGCGATCTGTGTAGCGTCGGTTATTTTCATAATGTCGCTACATCAGAAGATACGATGTTGTTCCTCGTTCCTGTGGCACCACACATCGCTGTGTGTGAAGCCGCAGGAGCGAGGAACATCTCCTACCTGCGTCCCGCCTGCAATGCAGAAGGAAGGCGGTGGGCGGGATGTTTACGTCCCACTCAACTCCACCCCTCCGATTCTATTGGCCGAACATTATCGCTACGGCAGCTTCACACGCACTTACCTGCCCTGCGACGTCGCTGTGACGCCGCACGACCCTCCCCCTTAGGAAGGAGGCGGGTTGCCGGCCGGAGCGACGTCGCAGGGCAGGTAAGTGCGTGTGAAGCTGCCGTAGCGATAGTGTTCGCTACGGCAGCTATCACAAGATATCGCTTGTGCGACGGGGGTGGGTACTATCGTGCTCGGCATTGCTAGCATCGGCTAGCGATGTCGCAGCATGCAAAGTACTCCTTAGACTGAGGGCATTAGAATAAGGCCGGTGTCACACTTGCAAGTGCCTCGCGTGTATCTCGCACGAGTCTCATGTTGCATCACCCAGCACAGACTCACTCTCTCTTCACAGTAGCGGGTTGGTTGCATAGAGATGCATGCAACCAACCTGTGAGGAGATTGTGAGTCCAAGACAGGTGATGCAACGCGAGACTCGTGCGTGATACACGCGAGGCACTCGCAAGTGGGACACCGGCCTAATGGAGAAGACTGGAGTTTGGCGTTCAGGGACTTGCCGCTACCCAGAGTGCAAATTTTGCATTCTGTTAAAATCTAAAATTAAAACAAACCTTTAAAAAATCCTTTTTAAAAGCTAAAAAAAAATAAGTTTGGAAAATAAGTTAAGATGACTTATAAAAAAGTTGAATCGCAAATTTACTATTTTTCTTTGTACACATTTCTTCTTTTATTTTATATTTATACTGAATTTATAGAAAGAAAAAAATAAACTCTAAACCCCCCCCAAAAAGTTTTAAAAAAATCAATTTAAAAAGCTAAAAAAATAGTTTGTAAAAATAAGTTAAGATGACTTTTAAAAAGTTGATACAATCGCAGATTTTCTTATATTGCTGCTTTTGTTTTATTTTGATATTTTTTATTATTCTGAATTTATAGAAATAATAAAAATACATTCCAAAACCCCCCAAAAAATGTTTAAAAAAATCAATCTTAAAACCTAAAAAAGTTTGTAAAAATAAGATGACTTTTAAAAAGTTGATACAATCGCAGATTTTCTTTTATTGCTTCCTTTGTTTTGTATTATTTTATATTATACTGAATTTATTGAAAGACAAAAAAATAAATTCCAAAACCCCTAAAAAAGTTAAAAAAATCAATTTTCAAAGCTAAAAAAAGTTTGGAAAAATATGTTAAGATGACTTTTAAAAAGTTGATACAATCGCAGATTTTCTTATTTTGCTGCTTTTGTTTTATTTGTTATTTTAAATTATTATGAATTTATGGAAATAAAAAATACATTCCAAAACCCCCCAAAAAATGTTTAAAAAATCAATCTTAAAACCTAAAAAAGTTTGTAAAAATAAGATGACTTTTAAAAAGTTGATACAATCATAGATTTTCTTTTATTGCTTCCTTTGTTTTGTGTTATTTTATATTATACTGAATTTATTGAAAGACAAAAAAATAAATTCCAAAATGCCTAAAAAAAGTAAAAAAAAAATCACATTTCAAAGCTAAAAAAAAGTTTGTAAAAATAAGTTAAGATGAGTTTTAAAATGTTGATACAATGGCAGATTTTCTTTTATTGCTTTGTACCCATTTCTTCTTTTGTGTTATTTTATATTTATACTGAATTTATAGAAAGAAAAAAAATAAATTCCAAAACCCCCAAGACTCTTCTAATATGTGACGTCCCCCTCTACCCTCCACCCCCCCAAAAAAAGATTCCTCGGCATTAAATGCGTCTGAAGTTTCCAGGTATTTACGAGTTATTTTCAGCCTCACTTGTTTTATTTATTTAGACTTTTCTTTACATAAGCGGGGTCGGGTGAGATAGATGGCCGACGCGATTGAACTGAAGTTTTGGAACATTAATATAAATTGTGTACTAATTTCCCCCCAAAGCCTATATATATACGTTGTAAACCTAGAGATCTTTAACGCAGCTGCTTATTGCTAAACAGTGCCTTGTCCAGAAGGGGACAATCTGTGCCTCTAATTGCTGTCACTGAAGCCGAGATTCATTATGTGACTTTCCCATTAAAATGTGAGCATTAATTTGTATAATGAAATATCACCCGCTGCAGTGTTCATTAGCCATGCCCTACTGTATACTGAACATTGTTAGCTACCTAGAAACTGTAGTTAATTTTGCTAATGGATATTTCTCTACTTAGTGTTTGCTATGAAATTTATACTGTAACATTACCTCTTAAACTTTTAAAGAAAATTTAAATTCAATCAATTATTCCCAACAAAAAGTTTTGGGGATGTCATTAAGCCAGAAATCGCTAGCACTGCAGTGTTATGAAAAAAAGAAAGAAAAGGATTAAATTAACACAAAAAAAAATAACAGAAAAGCAAAAAAATAAGATAAACTATTTAGAAACAGTAGATGAATAAAAACGGAGTTTGACGACTTGATTCTGCCAAATACCAACTAAGGATAAAAGAAATTTAAAGGAAAGTCGACGGCAAGATGTTTTTGTTTTTTTACATTGTTTCTGATTATTTTTACATACCCTGAAATTTAGTTATATTATGTTAAATACTGAAGTTGAAATAAAAGGCATTCGATGTCCGCGTCTGTGATGGTGGGATATGGTTAAATGTTGGGAGTGTTGCCTTGTGTGTACATTAACCTGCAGACAGGACAATCACCCCCTGCAGTGCTTCTGTCCCTAGGTCTGGGAGAGGGGGGCCTGGAATCCACTCTGTCTGCTTACCTGGGGTATTATTCATTCAAGACAAACAGGAAGATTTATCCTCTGTGGGAGAAGCTGGGGCTACGGTCCGCACCCCAGAGAGACCTTAAGAAACCCAGGACTACTGGAGGATTGTGACTCATCCCCGGGGCATTTATCCCATTACTGGACTACTTTACCCTCTTTGTTGTGGATTATTTTATGGACCTTCTGATTTGCTTAGAATAAAGGATCTTTGGATTGTTCACTCCTCTCTTGCTCTGTTAATTGTGTGATATCGGAAAAGGACCCCGTGACAGGGTCTATTCATAATGATTGACTGATCATCCATTGCCCATCTGGATTTGCTAACTCTCACTTATTAGGTGTTCGAATCTGGAAATTCGTAAATGAAAGGCCTATTCCAGTCTCTAAATATTATAATCTATCCAATATATACTGGATAATCGGTGATGAGTACATTCCCATCTATAGACAATAGATTGAGTGGCAGGGAGCCTGGATGACCAGCTACTCCACTCAACTCTTTTTTGGTCTAGTCGGCATAAGTTCTCCGAGTCCTAGCATCACCCCTTTTTGACTGGGATACTGCTTTCATTGATGACCATGACCAGAGCAGAATACTTATTCTAAAGGCTCTATGCCTTGGCTCATACAGTAGGGTCATATGCACTAAGAGGGTGTATGGAGAGGGGTTGGTGAGATAAGACTTATTACAACACAAAGTCTGACGTTCCCACATTGTGCAGTGCAAGTGATAAGGAAAATGAGTTTTTCTTGAAGATGCAATATCTATGAAAATCTTCCTTTGAAGAATGAATATTTCCTAGAGGATATGCTATTGAAGGTTTGAACTTTTACGTGGATATGGAGTCTATAACGGGAATTGGGGGGGGGGGTTTCTACTTTTCTAGAACACCCTAGAATCTATAGCGATATTATCCTGGAATGATCTAGAATTTACAGTGAGCTTATTTTGGAAGTCTTTGGTATTTGTAATGAGACTGAGATTCCATAAATTTATAACAGTAGTGGCCTAGATTACACAGTAACTTAAAAATGGTACTGCCCTTGCCTGGCCTAGGATTTATGGCAATTCATTTTTGGATTCAACTGCAGATCTAGAATGTTTTACAATCTATAGTAGAACATTCTGAAATCTACCATACCACCACCCTATAAGTCTGATCACCCAGTATATTGGAGTTAATGTTTAATACCTTCACAGCGTTGGAGGCAACTTTTAGCTCGTGGGGTAACAGTACAAGGGATCTAAAGCGGGCTTTACACGCTACGACATCGCTCAAGTGATCTCGCTGGGGTCACGGAATTCGTGACTCACATCCGATCGCTTTAGCGATGCCGTTGCGTGTGACACCTATGAGCGATTTTGCATCGTCGCAAAAATGTTCAAAATTGCTCATCGATGACATGGGGGTCTATTCTCAAATATCGTTACTGCAGCAGTAACGAAGTTGTTCCTCGTTCCTGCGGCAGCGCACATCGCTCCGTGTGACACCCCAGGAACGAGGAAGCTCTCCTTACATGCCTCCCGGCCACAATGCGGAAGGAAGGAGGTGGGCGGGATGTTCATTCCGCTCATCTCCGCCCCTCCGCTTTTATTGGGCGGCGGTTCAGTGACGCTGCTGTGACGTCGCTGTGACGCTGAACGAACCGCCCCCTTAGAAAGGAGGCGATTCGCTGGTCACAGCGACGTCGCAGGTAAGGTAAGTAGTGTGACGGGTCCGGGCGATGTTGTGCGACACGGGCAGAGATTTGCCAGTGTCGCACAACCGATGGGGGCGGGTACGCACGCTGGCGATATCGGTACCAATATTGCAGTGTGTAAAGCGACCTTAAGAGTGGACAGATTGGTTGGTGACCATCAGTGAGATATCTGTCTATTAATCACTGTGGTCATCTTTAAGGGATGAGCTACACTTGACATGAAAGCTACCTGCTGGATTAAAAATTCTCAAGGTTCAGATGATATAGTTGAGAATTTGGGCTTCTCTTAGCTGAAGACAATGGGCTAGCTGAAGATATGTACATTCTTAATGTCAAACTCTTACATTTCATGAATAACTGGACATAGAAATGCGATGATTCACTTCCTATAAGACACTTCTCCAGTTATTGACGTAATCTCCTAGACATGAAGGACTAAAATTAAGTAGCTTTTAGGGTAAAACTAATCACAATGTACCAGGGACACAATATATTCAATGTCCACATCATAAACATTCATCTATTCGATCAGGAGATGATCACAACTATCAAGTCTATCCATATAAAACCCATACATACATGGCCTGACTATCTGATACAGTCACTAGGCTGGGACATAGTTGCCTAGCCTAGGGGAGAGGTAACGATTACTTAGAAAAAACAAAAGTGGTGAATATTAAGGCTTCTTGTGATGTGCATCACCCTAAGGTTGATGGTTATGGCACAAGGTCAGAGGGATAGGCAAATCTCCCCACCTTAAATGTTGGTTAGAAGCTTCCTAATTCCATCCATTTGATCAGTAGATGATCACAACTATCAAGTTATCCATATTAAACCCATACATACATGGCCTGACTCTATCTCATACAGTCACTAGGCTGGAACTTAGTTGCCTAGCCTAGGGGAGAGGTAACGATTACTTAGAAAAAACAAAAGTGGTGAATAATAAGGTTTCTTGCAATTGCATCATCCTAAGGGTGATGGTTATAGCACAAGGTCAAAGGGATAGGCAAATCTCTTCACCTTCAATGTTGGTGAGCCAACAACCTAATCTGTCAACCATAATTTTGCCAAATGCATGATTCTCTAACTTTGGACACTTTGACCATCTATCTCATTAGAAAACTTCTTGGGTTTGGGGGAGGTAGACTTTCTTATGTGGTGGTGACCTTCCATGGTACAATGACTGGTAGAACCCTACTTCTAGTATGGACATGAGACCTCACATAAAAACCAGATTCAAGGTAATGCTACGTTCTCATCCCGGGATCAGGTCTTACCTGTATGTATCCTCAAATGCACCTTTAGGTGATGTGAAGTCCTAAAGGTTTTCCCACAGTAAGGACAGTCCTTCATAGCTGAGCCAAGGTTTCTGTCCCTCATCATAGCTTGCTGCTGTGCTCCTGTACATCTTCCAGTGTCGTCCCCCATATCTGTAACACAGAGACGATCACTTCTAACATCACTTCAGCCAGACGCTGGTTAATTATAGCAGGGACGGTATCAGTACTCTGCCTGTCTGTTTCATTTGTTCTGTCAATTCTTGTGATTGTGATTCTTGGGGATAATTTCATCTTTTTAATCATTATTTTAAGCAGCATATGGTATCTTAATAGTGAACGGAGTTATAGAAGAAAAGAACCAGCTGTGGAGGCAGATGCCGGGATTTTTTTTTCTAGGCACCAAGAACCCAAAAGTTTGAAATGAGAAGAACTCTGGCATAATCATGTACATTATCTGTACCTTACATGATTGTGATGAATTACTCCCTTGGATCTAATCAACGCGAGGGAAGGGCGGCTAGACTTAAACTGGATCACCCCCTAATATTACTGTGATTTTTGCCCAAATTGGAAAATCTCAATGAAAATAGACTCATCCTAGACACAAGCTCTACTTCATATGGGCCCTGAAAAGCTTTGAAAGTATTTTTCTCCACAATTTTTTAATATATATATATATATATATATATATATATATATATATATATATAAAAAAATATGTAATGTCTTTTACTACAAATGAGGTTTTTTAAATCCCTGAAGTCAGATGTTATTACGGCAAGATCCTATCACCAAGTCAGACCTGTACGGTAACATTATAGTGAGCACAATGGTAACTAACAGACCGGACATTCAGCGTCTCCCACTCACACCACTTCCTCATCTCAATTCCTATCTGTCGGTGTCCCCCATGGTTCCGTTTTTGGACCCCTCCTCTTTTCCATTTACACTTTCGGCCTGGGCCATGTGATAGTCTTTCAGTATCATCTCTTTGCTGATGACACACAGATCTACCTCTCTGGACCTGACATCACCTCCCTACTAACCAGAATCCCACAATGTCAGTCTGCTATTTCATCTTTCTGCTCTGCGCGATTCCTAAAGCTTAACATGGACAAAACTGAAATCATCATCTTTCCTCCTCTTCTCTCAACCCCTCCAACAAGCCTTTCCATCAAAGTTGATGGCTGCTCACTCTCCCCAGTCTCGAAGTTCGTTGCCTCGGAGTAACCATCAACTCTGCTCTCTCCTTCAAGCCACACATCCAAGCCCTCTTCCCCTCATGCCGATTACAACTCAAAAATATCTCCCGGATCCGTGCTTTCCTTAACAAAGAATCAGCAAAAACACTAGTGCATACCCTCATCATCTCCCACCTCGATTACTGCAACTTCCTGCTCTGTGGCCTCCCTTCCAACACTCTTGCACCCCTCCAATCTATCCTAAACTCTGCGGCCTGATTAATCCACCTCTCCCCTCGCTATTCCCCAGCATCTCCTCTCTGCCAATCTCTTCACTGGCTTCCCATTGCCCAAAAACTCCAGTTGAAAACTGTAACTATGACATACAAAGCCATCCACAACCTGTCTCATCCATACAGCTGTGACCTAATTTCCTGGTAGCTACCTGCATGCAACCTCAGATCCTCACAAGACCTCCTTCTTTTCTCCTCTCTTCCCACAATTGCATACAAGATTTCTCCCGTGCTTCCCCCATACTCTGGAATGGTCTACCCCAACATGTCAGACTCTCACCTACCGTAGAAACTTTCAAAAGGAACCTGAAGACCCACCTCTATCAACAAGCCTACAAGCTACAATAACCCTCAGACCAGTACACCACTGCACAACCAGCTCTGTCCTCACCTACTGTACCCTCGCCCATCCCCTGTAGACTGTGATCCCTCGTGGGCAGGGTCCTCTCTCCTCCTGCAGACTGTGAGCCCTCACGGGCAGGGACCTCCCTCCTCCTGTACCAGTCTGTTTTTGTAATGTTCATTGCAGAGCTGAATGTAATGTTCCACTCTGCAAAGACCAATATTATCTGGAAAAGGAATGTTCTGGATCAGGGGCGGACATACCATGCATGCAGCCTGTGCAGCGCACAGGGTTTCAAAAGGTTTAAAGACCTATCTCTACTAGAGATGAGTGAACTTTTGGAAGTTCAGCACATACAGTTGAACCTTGAAAAAAAGTTTGTTTTTTTTTTACCCCGACTTGTTCCGAATCTCAATGGAAGTCTGCAATGGGCAGTTTGTGTGTCCGCCCACATGCAGCCAGCCATAAGCAGATCATTTCCGGAAGCAGGTGGATGGGGTTTTTCAAATTTTTTGTGTGTGTGTACACCGCATCTGATCACGCTGATTTTACTCCCAGTGTGTGCCGTTCAAAAACTGCATGACGTTCGCACCTGGCTGTGCACCGCTCATACCCAAGCACAGTGCTGTTCGCTGAAGTGGTTTGCACTCGTAACTCACTCGAACTTCAAACCCAAACTTTGTTTTTTGGAAGTCTGTTTCCGAATTCTGAACATCGAACCTCGGGTTCGCTCATCTCTACCTCCAAAGCACATAGCATCATGAATAACGATGAACGCGTAGGGTGCATAAAATGTTGTTGCACATGGACCCCTTCTATATCCACTCTTGCTCTCGATTCAATGTTTCCTTCCCACCTTTGATGTTCAGTGCTCTTCATTTCCCTATATACCTTCTCCAACCTATCTACTTCCCATGACCGTCCGTCTCTGACGATGTAGTTGGGCCTCATCACTGCCCGGGTCCTTTAAACATTACTATGCCCACCACCCAGGGAGATATGGTGGCTGCTTCAACGACCTGAGCAAAATAAGGCGTTATGGATGGTTTTTCCCGTGGTGGCTTCTGCGCAAGAAATCACAGGCGGCTTCGTTTTCACATATAAGACAGTAATGTGCTGAAGCATGCATCCCTTCAGAGGCCAAAGGACCCATTTGGCCCTCGTTGGGTGAATGTAGTCGTATGTGTCTGGCCATTGGCACACATAGACAGAAAAGAGGGGGACTGAAGATGGTTGGAAAGTGCTTGCAAAATGTATGGCAAATTACTTTCTAGCACTGCAATCCTTGCCTAAGAAACTGGTCACTGCTGATAGACCACTAGCGGACACAGACAGAAGAAGGGACCGCTGCAAGAACAATATACGGGCCCTTTGCCACCCAAAAGGTCGTCAAAATACCCAATTCCACCAATTTTATAGGTAGAAATGGCGCCCCTACGTCTTGGGCCCCTGTGTGGCTGCACCGATGATATGTCCACCCCTGTGTTTGGATCCTTGCCATCCTGGCTGGTCAGTTGACCACCGCTGTTCTCCATTTGTCTTGTGACCGTTTTATATATCACATGTGATAAAGTAGGATTGGGGGGGGGTTGTGCCTTTTTAGGAGAAAAAGACTAAAATGTAAAAAATCCTGTGAATCCTAATGGTCCAATTGCAAATTTCTAGAACTTATTTTTCCATTTTATAACCTTTTAAATGCTTAATTTAGCCTGAATATGAATTGTACAGGTTTTTTGCCTCCCCCGAAAAAATTGCAAATGATATTGCCATGATCATAAACTACAATGATTAATAAATATTAGAAACTAAAATGATTAATACATTTCAGAAACTAAAATGATTAAATATTGGAAACTAAAAAATGATTACTAAATATTGGAAACTAAAATGATTAATAAATATTGGAAACTAAAATGATTAATAAATATTGGAAACTAAGAATGATTAATAAATATTGAAAATTAAAATGATTAAATATTGGAAATTAAAATGATTAATAAATATTGAAAACTAAAATGATTAATAAATTTCAGAAACTAAAATGATTATATATTGGAAACTAAAATGATTTATAAATATCAAATATTAAAATGATTAACAAATATCAGAAACTAAAATGATTAAATATTGGAAACTAAAATGATTAAATATTGGAAACTAAAAATTCTTAATAAATATTGGAAACTAAAATGATTAATAAATATCAGAAAGTAAAATGATTAATAAATATTGAAAACTAAAATGATTAATAAATATTGGAAACTAAAGTGATTAAATATCATAAACTAAATTGATTAATAAATATTGGAAACTAAAATGATTAATAAACATCAAACTCAATTGATTAATTAATATTGGAAATTAAAATGATTAAATATCGGAAACTAAAATGATTAATAAATATCGGAAACTAAAAATGATTAATAAATATCAAACTAAAATGATTAATAAATATTGAAAACTAAAATGATTAATAAATATCAGAAACTAAAGTAATTAAATATAAACTAAATTGATTAATAAATATTGGAAACTAAATTGATTAATAAATATTGGAAATTAAAATGATTAAATATCGGAAACTAAAATGATTAATAAATATCGGAAACTAAAATGATTAATAAATATTGGAAATTAAAATGATTAATAAATATTGGAAGCTAAAATGATTAATAAATATCGGAAACTAAAATGATTAATAAATATTGGAAACTAAAATGATTAATAAATATTGGAAACTAAAATGATTAATAAATATCGGAAACTAAAATGATTAATAAATATTGGAAACTAAAATGATTAATAAATATCGGAAACTAAGATAATTAATAAAATATTCTACAAAACTTGAAATCTATTCTCCAGTTGAGTCAAGATGTTGCAAAATGTTTGCACTAAATCTGAAAAATATCAGGTTCCAAATGGTTAAAAAAATATTAAGGAAAATACAAACCAATAAGCGGCTAAATATCCAATAAAAAAATTGCCTTTTTGTATTTCTATTGAAAGAACTTCCATCTTCATTCCGCATAGCGCATTATAAATGGGATTCGCCTTTATTCTCATTCCCTTCTTTTTTTTGTAACATACATTTTTAAATAGAGCAGCTGCCGTCACTGTGCCGCTCGCCGGCGATTTCTCTATGCAAACAGTATTTGGCACTAAATGCATATAAATGCACACTGGTATACGTCCGCTCCATAGCCGGTATTGATCATTAATAGCTTTCGAATGCTAGCAGTTTAATTAATGTGAGCACGGGAACATTACTTCATTGAATTGTCTCAGCCATATGTGTCGGGAACAAATTCTATTGTTATCTTATCAATATTTACACAGCTGGAAAATTAACTAGGACCCGTTGAAGAAAAAAAAATCTTTCATGCACGGATGGCGTAAAACACTCCCTGCTCCGAGAATCGCTCATAAATGACAATGTAACTGTATAGAGTGGGAAAAAAAATAATAATAAAAAAATAAAAATGGAAGATGATTTTGGGTTTACGGGAAGAGAAGTTCCAAGATGGAAATTTAAAGAGGCTTTAAGAAAAAAAAAAAAAAGTTTATTTAAAAAATACCTTAAAGGTAGCGAAGGATAGGAATGTTGTGAACCGTAAAATATTTGTATAAGACAAAAAAAACGTAAGTAATAAATGAAATTCTAGGACTTGGGATGATTTCAAAATACCTGGAAATTAGCGAAGCAATTAAATGTCATCTTCTGTGAAACGTTTTTTTTTTTTGTAAACTTTTTCATTTTGAAATACCGGGACTACTGTTCATTATGATTTTGGTGAGCTAGAAAATGTATGTAGGACGTAGAAGGGTTGCGGGAGAAAGCCCCTGGCATTGTATAGGTTGTTGTGATGGGGAGACTAGAATGGCACAGGGACCCCTAAGCTGACCCTAAAATTGGGGACCCTGTGCTGTCCATTATCCCGATGGTAGACCTGAAGGTGGTCAAGGTTGAGCCTCCAATGTGGCCTTGTCTCCTATCCTGGCCCTGACGACTAAAGGCCCCGTTACACGCTACGATTTACCTGACGATATGTCGTCGGGGGTCACGGTTTTCGTGACGCACGTCCGTCGTCATTAGCGATGTCGTTGCATGTGACACCTACGAGCGACTCCGAACGATCGCAAAAGTAGCGAAAATCGTTGATCGTTGACACGTCGTTCATTTTCAAAATATTGTTCGCCGTTGCGACCACAGCAGACATATTGCTACGTTTGACACCCTCCCAATGACGAACAATATCGTTAGTGCGTCCGTCATCAGCGACGCGGGCGTGTCATTACGAGCAATGCTCCACGCCTCCTCCGCTCTGATTGGTGTCACGCCAGGGTGTATATTGCTATGGACAATTATACACCTCTGACGTTGCCAGAATCGTTGGGAGGAATGTTGTGTGACGGTGTCCACACGACCGCCTTGGTCAAACAATATATCGCTGAACGATGTAGCGTCTTTTGTGAGATGTGTACGAGTGACCGCTACAAAACGACTTATGAGCCATCTCGGCAAATCGTAGCAACGATCTGGGCGTGTTGCATCGCTAACAAGATCGCTAGTGATATCGTTGCACGTAAAGCGGCCTTAAGTTCTTACCACCCAAGGGACTGACCAGGACGGCGATCCCACCAAAAAACCCTCCAACACAGAACAATGGACGGGGTAAACCAAAACTCACACACCTAAAACCTTCACCAGGGAATAACCAAAGGTGCACGGGTAAGGGTACAAAGAAAAGGGGGTAATAAGAATGGCTTACTACAAACAAAACCGATAGCAACAGATTTGAAAAAAAGCAGAAAGCAACTGACACATCTTCACTGCTCCTGGGCTAGCTCCAACTGAGTGGAATATCCAGCAATCTCTCCAGGAAGCAGAGGGATTATATACCGGCCAGAAATGAGCAACTGCCGGCAGCTGAGTAAGTCTGCTGCAGCACAAGAGAAGAGATTGACCCTAAAGTGCCCAACGGAAAACAAGAACATTGAAATCTGAACGGTCTTGGTGGTAATAGAGAATGCTGATCCTGAGCCTGTATACACGTGATAGTTGTATAGGAATAGCAAAACATGGCTGCTTTCTTCACAAAACAGCGCCACACCTGTCCGTGGGTTGTGTGTGGTACTGCAACTCAGCCCTATTCACTGCGCTGTTCACCTTCAATACCAGTCACACACTCTGGACTGCAGTGACACTATTTTTTGGAATTAAATTGCCGTTTTTTGTTTTTTTTTCAATAAATTGATTGAGTCCTAGTTAAATCATGTAGGAAATCTGACAACCATCACTAGGCACAAGATATTTGCTGGCAACCGTTACAACACTCTCAGGGGAATTGAAAAAAATGACTTTCTACATATTGCACCCAAACATACATTTACCCCTTCATCACACTAATCTCATGGGTACTGTCACTTCCCCCATGAGATCAGTGGCAGAAGCAGAACCAGGTTCAGAGAAAAAGCCAATCCCCAAAAATTCAAAGGGGCTGCCTCATATTAAATGGGCACATTTGTAAAATGTTTGTTAAAATGAGCCAATTTACAATTTACCTCTTAGGCTAGGTTCACATTTCCGTTGTTTATGATCACTCACAATCCGCTGTTCTGATAAACAACGCAATCCGTTTGGCGGATTCCGTTGTTTCCTATAGACTTGTATGAGCGGCGGATTGTGACTGATGCCCTTGCGTTGTATCCGCCGCCCGACTGATCAGTCGTGGAACGACTGACCGTTGGGCGGCAGGAATGCAGCATGTAGTGTTTTTTGAGCAGCGGAATCCTTTTGATTGCTCTCAAAAGTCGGCGGCCAGCTATTGTGAACGATCACTCATTTTACAACGGAATCCGCTTTCTCGTGACAATGAATTCCAATTCTTGTCACCCGTTGTACAACGCATCAGTCACAAGCGTCAAGCAACGCATGTGACTGATGCAAAACAACAAAAATGTGAACCTAGCCTTATTAAAAATCCTCTCCTTTCCCAAGAACAGAGGGAGATTTTGTCATTGTTTTTTGTTCATTGCCTAGGTTATTGACCATCTCTGCAGTCTATCACAGGGGTGGACATATCATTGGTGCAACCGCACAAGGGCCCAAGGTGTAAGGGGGCCCATTTACGCCTCCAATGCAGGAGGATTTTGTACATTTTGATGAACTATTGGACTGTAAAGGTCCCATATATTGTCCTTGCACAGATTCCTTCTTCTGTCTGTGTCTGCCAGTGACATAGTAACATGGTTTCTAAGGCTGAAGGAAGACCTTATGTCCATCAAGTTCAGCCTATTTTTAGTGCCGCTGTTCTGCAGTGTTGAACCTGTGGAAGGCAAAATCCCAGTGGAAGCCAATTTTCTTCATAGGGAAAAAAATTATTTCCCGACTCCTAAGCTGGGTCAACTATCTACCTGTAATATTATGTTATTCATAACCTTCTATACTGTTGCTATCAAGAACAGCATCCTTTCCTCTCTTAAATTCGTTCAAAGAGTTGGCCATCACCACTTCCTCATGAAGAGAGTTCCAGAGCCTCACTGCCCTTACCATGAAGAACCCTATGGACTATCAGTAGTGACCAGTTTCTTAGGCAAAGATCGCAGTGCTTGAACGAAATTTGCCATATAGTTTGCAAGCACTTTCCAGCCATCTTCAGTCCCCTGCGCTCCTCCAAGGCAGAGCTGTCTCGGCTTGCAGCATTGCCGAGCACACATTTTGGACCTGTGGAGTCAGCCATCAGAAACAAGGGGCCAGGAAGCCAGGAGACAATAAAAACGGGAGCCAATCTTTAACTTCCTACTTGCTACGTTCCCGGAAACATTCTGGTGGCTCCCAGAAAAAGGAGAGAGTTCCAAAACTCTGAGAAGATTTGTCAAATCTGTGGACACATGCTGAAACCGTCCGAAACCTCCCAGAATGCAAAACTTTCTTGGTTCCTTAGTGAACAAAAGGGCACGAACTGTGGCACAGAAGATGCTTGGATGGGTCGAGTAGGGTGCACAGCCTATAAAAGAGGCCATAGCTATGGGACAACAATTTTCAAAACCCAGTAACTTGCTTCTTGCCAAGTTTCTGAAAACATTCTGGTGGCTCCCAGAAAAAGGAGAGAGCTCCAGAACTCCAGGAAGAGTTGTCAAATCTGTGGATGCATGCTGAAACCTTCCAAAACCTCCCAGAAGGCAAAGGTTTCTTGGTTCCTTTGTGAACAGAAGGGCACAAACTGTGGCACAGAAAATGCTTGGGTGGGACGTATAAAGTGCACAGCCTATAAAAGAGGCCATAGCTATGGGACAACAATTTTCGAAACCCAGTAACTTCCAACTTGCCAAGTTCACGAAAACATTCTGGTGGCTCCCAGAAAAAGGAGAGGTCTCCAGAACTCCTGGAAGAGTTGTCAAATCTGTGGACGCATGCTGAAACCTTCTGAAACCTCCTGGAATGCAAAACTTTCTTGTTTCCTTTGTGAACAAAAGGGCACCAGCTGTAGCATAGAAAATACTTCGGTGGGACATGTAAAAGAGGCTATAGTTATGGGAAAACAATTATCAAAACCCAGTAACTTCTCAGAAGGCCATAGTTATGGGAAAACAATTTTCAAAACCCAGTAACTTCTCAGAACACCAACTTGAAAATTTGCCAAGTATGGTTTATCGATGCAGTATCTACAGATAGTCCAACCATCGGACAGATAATTGTTCAAATAATTATTATTTATTATTATAGCGCCATTTATTCCATGGCACTTTACATGTGAAAAGGGGGTACACATAGAAAGGACATGTACAATTATCATAATCTAAACAAGTCACAGACCGGTACAGGAGGGGAGAGGACCCTGCCCGCGAGGGCTCACAGTCTACAAGAGATGGGTAAGGATACAGGTGAGGGTAGAGATGGGCGTGTGGTGTCATAATGGACTGAGGGTTACGGCAGGCTGTAGGCTTATCGGAAGAGGTGCGTCTTCAGGTTCCTTTTGAAGCTTGTCAAGGTAGGCGAGAGTCTATGTTGTGGCAGAGCACTCTAGAGTATGGGGGAGGCACGGGAGAAATCTTGAATGTGATGGTGGGAAGAATAGATGAGAGGGGAACAGAGAAGGAGATCTTGTGAGGATCGCAGGTTATGTGTAGGTAAGTACCAGGAGACTAGGGCACAGATGTAAGCAGGAGACAGGTTGTGATTGGTTTTGTAGGTCATAAGTTAGGGTTTTGAACTGGAGTCGTTGGGCAATGGGAAGCCAGATGCTTCCTGATTGACTCTGGAGGTATAAAGTAGGAGGGTTAGAAGCACTGGACATGAGATTCTCTTGACTGATATAAGCCAAAAGGAACGGGGGAATTTTAAATCCCTCACAAAGCAAGAGGTTGTGATAACATTATGTCGAGTAACTCTGTACAGCAAGTCCGAGGGGGGAACAGGACATCGAGAGTTGGGGGCTGCGAGCGGGATAATGAGGGCTGAATGCCGGAGAAAGCCACCAACCCTCATAAGGATCCTCTCTCCCTGTAAGGAGAGATGTTTAGATAGATTCAATTTGCAGTAATAAAATTACATAAATATGGGATAAACATTTTAAATCTGCCTTTGACATGGTTTACAAATAGATATGACACAAAAAGCCGTACATCATGGGGTAATTTAAGTGTTTGTAGAACTGTTTATGAAATTGGCTTGTTAAAGTTTAACTTTTCAAGGCCCCTAAATTTAAAAAAAAAAAAATAATCGACTTTGATAAAAAATGTTTTTACCTTTTTTTTTCATGAATTTTTTTTTAATTTATAAACACAGAATACAAGGAAACGAACCCCGTAATTTTTTTTTTCCTTGGCATCAAACTAAATTTTGAGGACAAACAGCTTGAAGATGTAAAGCGCAAATTTAATAGGGAAGAACAAAACATAATTCTGATGGGGGATTTTTTTTTTTTTTTTATATAAAGCCATGTAGATATGGTAATGACCTAGTGAGACAATTCAGAAGGCTTTATAAGAATCAACAAAGGCCCAAGACACACACACAGAGGTATGTGGGTGGCCAGGAGATGTGGCCTTTAAGATATTCCATGCTATAAGCTTCTTAAGGAGAACGAGTTCTTCTGACGCTCATGAATAAAGAACCATTGGTGTCTTGGGCACAATACAAAGCTGCAGGTCGCCATTTTTATCACGTAAAAGAGGCGTAAGCTGCATCATCTCTAATGTCTGGGGATATTTTGTGACTTAACCCGCAGCCTATAGAACCTTCTTTGAGTTGCAGATACATTTTAAGGGAATTTTTCCATTATGGTCGTTGACGTTAGAGACAAATTAAGTGACGGACATTGACACTGAAGGGTATTAACGCTAAAGGATGTAATTAGTCAACCTACATATTTTGGTCTATAGGGGTTGTGTTACAGAATTTAAGCTATTTTCAATGCCCAAATGTGGACCTGGTGGTGCGGGAAATATTTCGAAAGGCTCAACCGGCAGCCATCAATCACATCATTTCACCATATAACTAGTGTCAATGTGTAAACGTGTGTTTGGTTGTTCTCCAGCCCTACGATACAGCATAGAAGTATTCACCTACGGATGACTGACACGTCATTAACACATGCATATAAAAAGAAACTATGAAATGTAAAAAAAATGTAGACAAAAACAGGGAATGTTCAATGACTAAAGGCCCGTCACACGCAACGACGGATCTAACGATATATCGCTGGGGTCACGGATTCCGTGACGCACATCCGGCATCGTTAGCGACGTCGTTGCATGTGACATGCATGAATGACCGTTAACGATGGAAAATACTCACCAAATCGTCCATCGTCATTCATTTTCATAAAATCGTTGATTGTAGAGGACGTAGGTTGCTCGTCGTTCCCGAGGCAGCACACATCGCTACCTCGGGAACGACGACCTACAGCTTACCTGCGGCCGCCGGCAATGAGGAAGGAAGAAGGTGGACGGGATGTTACGGCCACTCATCTCCGCCCCTCCGCTTCTATTGGGCAGCCGCTTGGTGATGCCGCTGTGACGTTGCACGAACCGGCCCCTTAGAAAGGAGGCGGTTCGCCGGCAACAGCAACGTCGCTAGACAGGTAAGTACGTGTGACGGCTCCTAACAATTTTGTGCGCCATGGGAAACGATTTGCCCGTGACGCACAAACGACGGGGGCGGGTACGCTCACTAGCGATATCGCTGCATGTAACATCCCCTTTAGAAATGGTGTTTTGGTGAAATGTGGATGTAACTGAGAGTCTGAACAGCAAACGTTTTGCAGGGTGGTGCTTAAAGGGAACCTGTAGTGTAGGGTTTTTTTTTATATTAAACCGCCCCCAATGTGTTCTAAATGATGCAATGTACATCACTAACATGGTTTAAAAAAAAAAATCCATGTTTTTATCTTAAAAAATGACTTTATATGCTTTGGTGAATGCAGTAAATACCTTAGGCTTCAGTCATAGGGGCGGGGCTTTTGCTGGGATCAGTCACTGTCACTCAAGTTCAGGTATGATTCTTTTTTTTAACTTATTCACGCCCCCAGTATTGTAATTGATTAGACCACAGGTCCTTCACTATCACTTCTCTGCTGAGCTCCACTCACTACGGTCACATGATCGTGACATCAGCACAGGTCCTTCACCACCACTTCTCCAATGTTGAGCTCCGCATTTGAAAAGTAGTAGTGAAGGTCCTGTGCTGATGTCATGATTATGTGACCTTAACGGGTGGAGCTCAGCAGAGAAGTGATAGTGAAGAACCTGTGGTAAGCAGCAGAAGAGAAGAGGTTGTGCAGGACCTGTGCTGATGTCATAATCATGTCACCGTAATGGGCGGAGCTCAGCAGGGAAGTGATGTTGAAGGACCTATAGTAATCAGCAGAAGAGAAGTGGTGGTGAAGGACCTGTGCTGATGTCATGATCATGTGACCGTAATGGGTGGAGCTCAGCAGAAAAGTGATATTGAAGGACCTGTGATAATTAGCAAGTGGTTGTGCAGGACCTGGGCTGATGTCATTATCATGTGACTGTAATGGGTGGAGCTCAGCATAGAAGTGCTGGTGAAGGACCTGTGATATAATTAATTACAATACTGGGGGCTTGAGTAAGTTGAAAAAAAAGGATCAACCCTGAACTTGAGTGACCGTGACGGATCCCAGCAAAAGCTCCGCCCCTATGACTGAAGCCTAAGGATTTACTGCATTCACCTAAGCATATAAAGTCTTGTTTTTAAAGAAATACATGGGATTTTTTTATTGATTTTTAATCATGTTAGTGATGCACATTGCATCATTTAGAACACATTGGGGCGGTTTAATATAAAAAAAAAAAACAACAACATGACAGGTTCCTTTTAAGTAAAGCTTAATAAAAAAAAAAAGAAAAAACTTGCAACCATTTTTGGGATTTTTTTTTTCTTTTCTTTTCTGAATTCTCTCTTTTCCTACACTTCTTCTGCTAAACCTCCAACCCCATAAGCCACCTTGTAACCCCTGATTGTCCAGCAGCTCAGCGGCTCCCGCGTGCCAGATTATCAGTACCGTATTTTACTGTTTATTCGTATATTTTCTCAGGTTTTTCTTTTTTTTTTCTGCAAGACCAAGATGGTAATTCCAAGAGCACTGAATCTATAACAACAAATTACTTGCATTACACCGGTGGAAAAGTCAATGATTAATTTCAAGTATTGAATTTATTTCAATATATTTCATTAACTTTATTAACTTTTCCAGAAAAAGAAAAAAAACAAACAAAAAAAAAAACCCTAAAAATTCTCCGGCAGCATTTATTGCTAAAAAGCAAATATTAAATGAGAGTCTTATGGAAATAAATAAATAACTGAATCCTCAAAGTCTCCTCGGCTTGTTAGTGTCTGAATTAGCCATGTGAAATGAAGGCATTTTGTAAAAGAGGGCTACAAATAGGGGCCTGGTAGCTGGAGGCAGGAAATCTGCACTTAGTGGGTCCGGGCAAATCCTAATCCTTTCTTTATTTCTCGACCTGCATTTTTTTTAAAGCATTCAAAGTGAAGGGTGGATACAATCCACAGCGAATTCTGTCTCTGTATGTTCTCCAACTGCGGAGGAAAATAGAGTTTTAAAAAAAATGTGACAAATATAAAAAAAAATTAAAAAAAATAAATAAAAAAGTGACGTTCGAAATATGTGATGTCGACAACAAAAAAAAAAAAAAGGACCGAGTTAAAAATGTAACTCTACTGCATTATTCAACATATTGTTCCCTCCAGGCAATGTAATGGGCTGTCTAATGATAATACCATGTGAATATAAGTAGGTGTCGGACACCAGGAGCCCCCACTAATCATCATGGCCGGTGGCTGTATACAGTGAACGGAGTCGGGGGCACATCCCTTACACCGTGTAGTGGCCACGCTCGGGTACTGCAGCTTAGTTCTTACAGAAGGGAATATCCAACAAAGGCCACTACACGGTGTACGAAGCTATTTTCCGGGTGCTGGATGTCTGACCCCTATCAGTCTCTTATTGATAACCTATGTTAGCTAAGCAATGATATAGTCTTGAACTTTCCCTTTAAATTTACAGAGCGGAATCTAATATGTAAAGCTGAGTGTATGTATGTATGTATGTCCGCTAAAGGAATTTACAATCACGAACTTTTGCACAGATACCCCATGTGACTCAGGGAACGTCATAGACTATGTTTTGATGGGAAATTTTAACCTTTTACAGTTATTTGCCAAAAAAACCTGTCTCCATGAAAGTGAATGGAGCTCGGAGTTACAGTGCAGCCAGAACTTCAGAAGAATGCGCAGCCACGCCCTTATATGGAATGTTGGCGTGTCACAGTGCAGCCAGGGAAAGAGACAGACAGACAAAGACAAACACAGACAGGGAAAGAGACAGGGAAAGACACAGACAGACACCGACAGGGAAGAGACGGGGACAGACAGACAGACACCGACATACACAGACAGGGAAAGAGACAGACAGAGACAGACACCAACAGGGAAAGAGACAGAAAAAGAGACAGGCAGAGGCAGACAGACATAGACAGGGAAAGAGACAGATATAGACAAGGAAACACAGACACAGACAGGGAACCAGGGAAAGAGACAGGCAGAAGCAGACAGACATAGACAGGGAAAGAGACAGACATAGACAGGGAACCAGGGAAAGAGACAGACACAGACAGGAAAAGAGACAGACACAGGGAAAGAGACAGACAGGGAAAGAGACAGACAAAGAAAGAGAGAGTGAGACAGACAGAGGGGGAGACAGTGTTTCTGTGTGATTTTGGAATGTTCTTAGGGGTTCTTGAAGACAGGCCTTAAAAATCTTGATTTTGCACTTTAAAGGGTTTGTCCTATGATATCTTTGTAGGAGCGCACCACTGTGCTGCTTCCTGCGGGCAGTGAGCTACTGCTTTACAGTTCAGACCAGTGGCATAGATGCCCCTCCATCCCAAACTGTGCCCCTCCCCCCCAATGTTGCAATATGGGAAAGCTTTGCCTCTGAGGGACACAAACACTAAATCTGTCCCTGATTAGGGGCCAAAAATACGTGGCAGCAATCCGGCCATATTCAGCGCCCTATAGTGAGACAGAGACTGGTGCAGAATAGGAAAAAGAAGCAACAGTCAGGATACGGCCACTCCTATATACAGTTAGGTCCAGAAATATTTGGACAGTGACACAATTTTCGCGAGTTGGGCTCTGCATGCCACCACATTGGATTTGAAATGAAATCTCTACAACAGAATTCAAGTGCAGATTGTAACGTTTAATTTGAAGGTTTGAACAAAAATATCTGATAGAAATTGTAGGAATTGTCACATTTCTTTACAAACACTCCACATTTTAGGAGGTCAAAAGTAATTGGACAAATAAACCAAACCCAAACAAAATATTTTTATTTTCAATATTTTGTTGCGAATCCTTTGGAGGCAATCACTGCCTTAAGTCTGGAACCCATGGACATCACCAAACGCTGGGTTTCCTCCTTCTTAATGCTTTGCCAGGCCTTTACAGCCGCAGCCTTCAGGTCTTGCTTGTTTGTGGGTCTTTCCGTCTTAAGTCTGGATTTGAGCAAGTGAAATGCATGCTCAATTGGGTTAAGATCTGGTGATTGACTTGGCCATTGCAGAATGTTCCACTTTTTTGCACTCATGACCTCCTGGGTAGCTTTGGCTGTATGCTTGGGGTCATTGTCCATCTGTACTATAAAGCGCCGTCCGATCAACTTTGCGGCATTTGGCTGAATCTGGGCTGAAAGTATATCCCGGTACACTTCAGAATTCATCCGGCTACTCTTGTCTGCTGTTATGTCATCAATAAACACAAGTGACCCAGTGCCATTGAAAGCCATGCATGCCCATGCCATCACGTTGCCTCCACCATGTTTTACAGAGGATGTGGTGTGCCTTGGATCATGTGCCGTTCCCTTTCTTCTCCAAACTTTTTTCTTCCCATCATTCTGGTACAGGTTGATCTTGGTCTCATCTGTCCATAGAATACTTTTCCAGAACTGAGCTGGCTTCATGAGGTGTTTTTCAGCAAATGTAACTCTGGCCTGTCTATTTTTGGAATTGATGAATGGTTTGCATCTAGATGTGAACCCTTTGTATTTACTTTCATGGAGTCTTCTCTTTACGGTTGACTTAGAGACAGATACACCTACTTCACTGAGAGTGTTCTGGACTTCAGTTGATGTTGTGAACGGGTTCTTCTTCACCAAAGAAAGTATGCGGCGATCATCCACCACTGTTGTCATCCGTGGACGCCCAGGCCTTTTTGAGTTCCCAAGCTCACCAGTCAATTCCTTTTTTCTCAGAATGTACCCGACTGTTGATTTTGCTACTCCAAGCATGTCTGCTATCTCTCTGATGGATTTTTTCTTTTTTTTCAGCCTCAGGATGTTCTGCTTCATCTCAATTGAGAGTTCCTTAGACCGCATGTTGTCTGGTCACAGCAACAGCTTCCAAATGCAAAACCACACACCTGTAATCAACCCCAGACCTTTTAACTACTTCATTGATTACAGGTTAACGAGGGAGATGCCTTCAGAGTGAATTGCAGCCCTTAGAGTCCCTTGTCCAATTACTTTTGGTCCCTTGAAAAAGAGGAGGCTATGCATTACAGAGCTATGATTCCTAAACCCTTTCTCCGATTTGGATGTGAAAACTCTCATATTGCAGCTGGGAGTGTGCACTTTCAGCCCATATTATATATAGAATTGTATTTCTGAACATGTTTTTGTAAACAGCTAAAATAACAAAACTTGTGTCACTGTCCAAATATTTCTGGCCCTGACTGTACTCTTGTAACAGATGTAACAAAGAAAGCTGAGGACAGGGACTCCTAGACTGACCCTCAGGCTAGGGGGTCCCTACCTATCCCTGATCTCCGTTACCTCTGATGGTGAGAATGCTTGAGCCACTTTCCTGGCCCTGCCTCTGACCAGCCCTGATCTTATACCCCTACCCCAGCAGATGGACGGGACAGGAGGGTAATAAAACCAACAGAGACACGGGAACCAAAAAGCTATCTCACAGCATGTTCACATAGAGGTATAAGAGGTAAGGAGGAAAATAAGAGCAGGGAGGAAGCAACAAGACGACGTGAGAATTCCACAACAACTCCAAGCATTATGCATAGTGTTGAGCAAGTAGTTAACTATTCCTACTCGCTATGCTGTTAGCGAGTACTGTTCGCCATTCGCATATTCGTTATGAGTAGCGGGTGCAATGTAAGTCAATGGGAAATACTCGCTAAGTAGCAAGTAACTCGAAAGCCGTACTATTCGCTACTCATACAAAAAGTACGGCTGTTGGATTACTCGCTACTTAGTGAGTATTTCCAATTGACCTACATTGCGCCCCCTACGCGTAACGAATATGCGAGTAGTGGACAGTACTCGCTAACAGCATAGCGAGTACGAATAGTTAACTACTCGCTCAACACTAACTATGCAATATGATTACCATCAGGACTCGGACACAACCGCACACACACCAACACCGCAATAAACTAAAGTCACATGCAGGACTGGGACACAACAGCACACAACCAACACAGCAATAAACTATAGTCGGCGTGCAGGACTGGACATAATAGCACACACACCAACACCGCAATATACTATAGTCACATGCAGGACTGGACACAACAGCACACACACCAACACCGCAATATACTATAGTCACATGCAGGACTGGACATAACAGCACACACACCAACACCGCAATATACTATAGTCACATGCAGGACTGGACATAACAGCACACACACCAACACCGCAATAAACTATAGTCACATGCAGGACTGGACACAACAGCACACACACCAACACCGCAATATACTATAGTCACATGCAGGACTGGACATAACAGCACACACACCAACACCGCAATATACTATAGTCACATGCAGGACTGGACATAATAGCACACACACCAACACCGCAATATACTATAGTCACATGCAGGACTGGACATAATAGCACACACACCAACACCGCAATATACTATAGTCACATGCAGGACTGGACACAACAGCACACACACCAACACCGCAATATACTATAGTCACATGCAGGACTGGACATAACAGCACACACACCAACACAGCAATAAACTATAGTCGGCGTGCAGGACTGGGACACAACAGCACACACACCAACACAGCAATATACTATAGTCACATGCAGGACTGGACACAACAGCACACACACCAACACAGCAATAAACTATAGTCCCATGCAGGACTGGACACAACAGCACACACACCAACACCGCAATATACTATAGTCACATGCAGGACTGGACACAACAGCACACACACCAACACAGCAATATACTATAGTCACATGCAGGACTGGACACAACAGCACACACACCAACACAGCAATAAACTATAGTCCCATGCAGGACTGGACACAACAGCACACACACCAACACCGCAATATACCATAGTCACATGCAGGACTGGACACAACAGCACACACACCAACACCACAATAAACTATAGTCACATGCAGGACTGGACACAACAGCACACACACCAACACCGCAATAAACTATAGTCACATGCAGGACTGGACACAACAGCACACACCAACACAGCAATATACTATAGTCACATGCAGGACTGGACACAACAGCACACACCAACACAGCAATATACTATAGTCACATGCAGGACTGGACACAACAGCACACACACCAACACCGCAATATACTATAGTCACATGCAGGACTGGGACACAACAGCACACACACCAACACAGCAATAAACTATAGTCACATGCAGGACTGGACACAACAGCACACACACCAACACCGCAATATACTATAGTCACATGCAGGACTGGACATAACAGCACACACACCAACACAGCAATAAACTATAGTCGGCGTGCAGGACTGGGACACAACAGCACACACACCAACACAGCAATATACTATAGTCACATGCAGGACTGGACACAACAGCACACACACCAACACCGCAATAAACTATAGTCACATGCAGGACTGGACACAACAGCACACACACCAACACCGCAATAAACTATAGTCACATGCAGGACTGGACACAACAGCACACACACCAACACCGCAATAAACTATAGTCACATGCAGGACTGGACACAACAGCACACACACCAACACAGCAATATACTATAGTCACATGCAGGACTGGACACAACAGCACACACACCAACACAGCAATATACTATAGTCACATGTAGGACTGGACATAACAGCACACACACCAACACCGCAATATACTATAGTCACATGCAGGACTGGACATAACAGCACACACACCAACACAGCAATAAACTATAGTCACATGCAGGACTGGGACACAACAGCACACACACCAACACCGCAATATACTATAGTCACATGCAGGACTGGACATAACAGCACACACACCAACACAGCAATAAACTATAGTCACATGCAGGACTGGACACAACAGCACACACACCAACACAGCAATAAACTATAGTCGGCGTGCAGGACTGGGACACAACAGCACACACACCAACACAGCAATATACTATAGTCACATGCAGGACTGGACACAACAGCGCACACACCAACACAGCAATAAACTATAGTCCCATGCAGGACTGGACACAACAGCACACACACCAACACCGCAATATACTATAGTCACATGCAGGACTGGACACAACAGCACACACACCAACACCGCAATAAACTATAGTCACATGCAGGACTGGACACAACAGCACACACACCAACACCGCAATAAACTATAGTCGGCGTGGGAAAACAGATTCCACCATCTTAAAAAGGTGGGGAGCAAATGTGATAGGCTTCCAACAACATGTGATCCCAGAGGTAACCAGCAGAGGTTAACCCTTGCTAGCCTTACCATGAATAAGCACACAGCTGGTCGACAACTGAGCCTGCCTGTGTAACTCAGAAACAACAGGTTGGAGTGTCAGAATCTGTAGTGTGAACAGCGTCGGAGGCTACGAGTTCTGACAAATCTCCAGAATAGAAAAGATTTGTATACCACTATATATAAAACAAAATTGCTCTATGTACATAATATTTTACAAAAAGGAATGTCTTCTTTGCAGAAGGATTTTGCTGCCTTTCGATTCTCGTGTATTAGGAGATCCCCTACTGTAAACATTGTTTACCACCTTTACATAAACTGTACCAATAAATGTCATAAAGCACTACAAATCCCAGCAGTCACAATCCAGGCTGCGTCCTCACAACACACAGATACCACTTCACTGATACATTTTCTGCATCAATCGAGGATTTTTGTTCTCGCCGTGCCCATATAAGGTCGTGCTGAACATCGCTTATTAGAAATTGGCAACAAATGTGTTTAAGGGAAGGACTATTTTAAGAAGAAAAAAAAAAACAGGAGGAAATCGCTAATCAGAATCAAACACCACTGATTTCTCACTGCTTAGTATATGCCATGCCAAAAATCTGTGTAGCAGCAAAATGAAAAAAAAAATAATAATAATAAAAAAATAATAATAAAAAAATAAAATAAAATAAAAAAAATATATATATATATTTATATAAATACAAATATATATATATATTTATATATATAAAAATATATAATATATATATATATTTATATATATATATATAAAAATATATATTATATATATTATATATATATTTTTATATATATATATATATATATATATATATATACTGTTTAAATATACGGTTTATATAAATAAAATCACAAACAGACTTGTGACAGCATTGCATGGGCCTGCGAGCTGCTGACACTGAGCAGGCAGGGAGCACAGGCCTCGGAGCAGCTCTTTAATGTCAGCTAATAGGACGGTGAGAGGAGGGGTCCGGGCGTGAGATTGAGTTAGAGGGCAGGTGCCTGTTTCATATAAGAGGCCGAATGTTGAGGAACCCTCAACACTGCACCAGACAGAAAAGGCCATTTGTGACTCGTGACACTACAAGGGTTAAAAGGAAGTCAACAAGAAGGCTTCAAAAACATTCTCACATATTAATGCGGCTAAATTGGTCATGCGACCTTGTAGGTAGGATTAGATTGTAAGCTCTGCAGACACTGCATTGAAAATTTGGAACCCTATAGAATGGGCTATTAAAGTAACACTGATACATTGTCTTATCAACACTGCAAGATTGGGGGGGAGGGGGGGCGCAGCGTCTTGGAGACTCTCTTTAGCGACTGCACCTCCCAGGGGTGTAACTTGCATAGGTGCAGAAATTGCAGTCACATCCTTTCCCTGGGGTCTGGTGGGCCCAAAATGTCTCTTTGGCCTAAGACCGTGATAGTTGGGGTCTTCTTGGTGATTTTGCACTGACTCTACCCTCTAAAGAACAATACGAGGTGTAACGCAGAGGGGCAGATTTACTAACCCTGTTTTTGCAGCTGCTGCAGAACATCATATTACACAAATCAGTGGAGCGAAAGTGGATTGATATTAATGTAAAAGCTTGCTCTTGTCTTTAAAAAGATGTTCTGCAGCAGCTGTGACTGTGTATGTGTACATCTACAATAGAAAATGCAATGTTTTTGAGAATAAAAATGTTAATAGTTTCTTTTTATCAATTAAAATGCAAAGTGAAATTTAAATCCCATCAATATTTGGTTACGGCCCGTCCTCTTCATCGGCTCTGCTAGGTCACTTATTACTTGCATAGAAATTTTATAGGAACTCGGTAGGAGATTGTTCCAAACATCTTGGAGGACCGACCCCCGATCTTCGGTGTATGAGGCTTGTACTCATCCTTCTGTGTCTTTATATAAGCCCAGAATGGATGATGTGAGATCAGGGCTCGGTGCGGCCGGATCCTTGTTTTTAATAACATCGGCTGGATGTTGGGGGTTGTTGTCCGGCTGCAGAAAAAATTTGGAGCTGATCAAGCTGCATACACAGAAGATCAGGGGTCGGTCCTCCAAGATGTTTGGAACAACCTCCTGCCGAGATCCTTCAAAAGCTGTGACGTGTCTAGAAGAATTGATGCTTTGATGCTGGTTTGAAGGTAAAGGGCATTTCACTAAGTGATACAAATAAACTATTAACTTCTTACTTTGCGATATTGTTTTCACATCCACCTACAACTTTTGCACAGTACTGTATTTATAATTAGTACTAGCTGTACTACGCGGCTTCGCCCGGGTTAATAACTGTTAACAAAATAGAATGTATTAACATTCCCGGGATAGAATGTATAAATAGAATATATTAACGCCTGGGATAGTAACTGTCTCTCTGTTTCTCCCATTCTCTGTCTGTCTCCCCCTCTGTATATATCTCTCTGTCTCTCTCTTTCTCTTTGTCTGTTTGTCTCTTTCCCTGTCTGTCTCTGACTGTCTCTGTCTCTTTCTGTCTATCTCTTTCCCTGTCTGTCTGTCTATCTATCTGTCAGTTTCCCTGTCACTTTCCCTGTCTGTCTCTTTCCCTTTCTTTCCCTGTCTGTCTCTTTCCCTCTGTCTCTGACTGTCTCTGTCTCTTTCTCCGTTTCTCCGTCTGTCTCAATCTCTTTCCCTGTCTGTCTATCTATCTCTTTCCCTGTCTGTCTATCTATCTCTGTCACTTTCCCTGTCTGTCTCTTTCCCTCTCTTTCCCTGTCTGTCTCTTTCCCTCTTTCCCTCTGTCTCTTTCCCTGTGTATGTCTCTTTACCTGTCTTTGTCTGTCTCTTACCCTGTCTGTCTCTTTCCCTTTCTTTCCCTGTCTGTTTCCCGGTGTGTGTGTGTCTCTTTGTCTGTCTGTCTCTTTGTGTCTGCCTCTTTCCCTGTCTGTGTCTGTCTCTTTCCCTGGCTGCATTGTGAGACGCCAACATTCCATATAAGGGCGTGGCTGCGCATTCTTCTGAAGTTCTAGCTGCACTGTGGCTCCCAGCTGCATTCGCTTTAATGGAGGCAGGTTTTTGGCAAATAACTGTAAAGCGCGGGCTTAAAATTTCCCCTCAAAACATAGCCTATGACGCAAAACTTTGTGGCTGTAGCTGCAGATGCCAATCCTGGACATACACACACACATTCAGCTTTATATATTAGATTAATATACTGTACATTGTTCTCGATACTTTAGAGCGCTCCTTTTTCACGATGTTCCATGTTCCTGCTATATGTGTATTTCTAAATCCATAACACTAAGGAGGGAGATTACTTCTAACGTTACCTGTCCCTTTAAGGAAATGCTCCTGCCGCCTTAGAGCCCCTCGGCAGGTGAAGACGCTCGGCTTCTGAGGACGGCGTTTCATGCACCTTGTAATATCTTTCATTTAGGAATTGGCAGACATGGATTCCCAGAAGAACCTTGGCCTGTGTGTGTGTCTCTTTAACCAGCTGAGTGATCCCGGCTTTTAATATAGCTGTACCAATTATTGTAAAAGTCATCGAGACCCTTATAACCACAAATATTGACAGTTTATTGCTCGACGCTTTCATGACATTTGAAGGTCACATCATACATAATACATAGTCTTTTATAAAAGTGTCTGGGACACAGATACATGATCAGCAATTACTTCTGCTATTTGTGCTGTATCGATTCCGATCTTATTCAAAGCCAAGCGGAAGCCAAAGCCGACGATTAACATAGAAGCAGAATATACTGTACAGAGGCCGCCGGAAGAAGAGCGCCACTACTGTCCACAGGTCGTGTCTGGTATTACAGCTCTGACAGCGACGTACGGTGTGCGGGATATACTGTACAGAGGCCGCCGGAAGAAGAGCGCCACTACTGTCCACAGGTCGTGTCTGGTATTACAGCTCTGACAGCGACGTACGGTGTGCGGGATATACTGTACAGAGGCCGCCGGAAGAAGAGCGCCACCACTGTCCACAGGTCGTGTCTGGTATTACAGCTCTGACAGCGACGTACGGTGCGCGGGATATACTGTACAGAGGCCGCCAGAAGAAAGGAGCGGCCCGGAGTCTAGGAAGAAGAGCGCCACCACTGTCCACAGGTCGTGTCTGGTATTACAGCTCTGACAGCGATGTACAGTGCGCGGGATATACTGTACAGAGGCCGCCGGAAGAAGAGCGCCACCACTGTCCACAGGTCGTGTCTGGTATTACAGCTCTGACAGCGACGTACGGTGCGCGGAATATACTGTACAGAGGCCGCCGGAAGAAGAGCGCCACTACTGTCCACAGGTCGTGTCTGGTATTACAGCTCTGACAGCGATGTACAGTGCGCGGGATATACTGTACAGAGGCCGCCAGAAGAAAGGAGCGGACCGGAGTCTAGAAAGAAGAGCGCCACCACTGTCCACAGGTCGTGTCTGGTATTACAGCTCTGACAGCGACGTACGGTGCGCGGGATATACTGTACAGAGGCCGCCAGAAGAAAGGAGCGGACCGGAGTCTAGAAAGAAGAGCGCCACCACTGTCCACAGGTCGTGTCTGGTATTACAGCTCTGACAGCGACGTACGGTGCGCGGGATATACTGTACAGAGGCCGCCAGAAGAAAGGAGCGGCCCGGAGTCTAGGAAGAAGAGCGCCACCACTGTCCACAGGTCGTGTCTGGTATTACAGCTCTGACAGCGACGTACAGTGCGCGGGATATACTGTACAGAGGCCGCCAGAAGAAAGGAGCGGACCGGAGTCTAGAAAGAAGAGCGCCACCACTGTCCACAGGCTGTGTCTGGTATTACAGCTCTGACAGCGACGTACAGTGCGTGGGATATACTGTACAGAGGCCGCCAGAAGAAAGGAGCGGCCCGGAGTCTAGGAAGAAGAGCGCCACCACTGTCCACAGGTAGTGTCTGGTATTACAGCTCTGACAGCGACGTACAATGCGCGGGATATACTGTACAGAGGCCGCTAGAAGAAAGGAGCGGCCCGGAGTCTAGGAAGAAGAGCGCCACCACTGTCCACAGGCTGTGTCTGGTATTACAGCTCTGACAGCGACGTACAGTGCACGGGATATACTGTACAGAGGCCGCCAGAGGAAAGGAGCGGACCGGAGTCTAGGAAGAAGAGCGCCACTACTGTCCACAGGCTGTGTCTGGTATTACAGCTCTGACAGCGACGTACAGTGCACGGGATATACTGTACAGAGGCCGCCAGAAGAAAGGAGCGGACCGGAGTCTAGGAAGAAGAGCGCCACTACTGTCCACAGGCTGTGTCTGGTATTACAGCTCTGACAGCGACGTACAGTGCACGGGATATACTGTACAGAGGCCGCCAGAAGAAAGGAGCGGCCCGGAGTCTAGGAAGAAGAGCGCCACTACTGTCCACAGGTCGTGTCTGGTATTACAGCTCTGACAGCGATGTACAGTGCGCGGGATATACTGTACAGAGGCCGCCGGAAGAAGAGCGCCACTACTGTCCACAGGCTGTGTCTGGTATTACAGCTCTGACAGCGACGTACGGTGTGCGGGATATACTGTACAGAGGCCGCCGGAAGAAGAGCGCCACCACTGTCCACAGGTCGTGTCTGGTATTACAGCTCTGACAGCGACGTACAGTGCGCGGGATATACTGTACAGAGGCCGCCGGAAGAAGAGCGCCACCACTGTCCACAGGTCGTGTCTGGTATTACAGCTCTGACAGCGATGTACAGTGCGCGGGATATACTGTACAGAGGCCGCCGGAAGAAGAGCGCCACCACTGTCCACAGGTCGTGTCTGGTATTACAGCTCTGACAGCGACGTACAGTGCGCGGGATATACTGTACAGAGGCCGCCAGAAGAAAGGAGCGGACCGGAGTCTGCGTCTGGTATTACAGCTCTGACAGCGACGTACGGTGCGCGGGATATACTGTACAGAGGCCGCTAGAAGAAAGGAGCGGACCGGAGTCTGCGAAGAAGAGCGCCACTACTGTCCACAGGCTGTGTCTGGTATTACAGCTCTGTCAGCGACGTACGGTGCGCGGGATATACTGTACAGAGGCCGCCAGAAGAAAGGAGCGGACCGGAGTCTAGAAAGAAGAGCGCCACTACTGTCCACAGGCTGTGTCTGGTATTACAGCTCTGTCAGCGACGTACAGTGCGCGGGATATACTGTACAGAGGCCGCCGGAAGAAAGGAGCGGCCCGGAGTCTAGGAAGAAGAGCGCCACCACTGTCCACAGGCTGTGTCTGGTATTACAGCTCTGACAGCGACGTATAGTGCGTGGGATATACTGTACAGAGGCCGCCGGAAGAAAGGAGCGGCCCGGAGTCTAGGAAGAAGAGCGCCACCACTGTCCACAGGCTGTGTCTGGTATTACAGCTCTGACAGCGACGTACAGTGCACGGGATATACTGTACAGAGGCCGCCAGAAGAAAGGAGCGGACCGGAGTCTAGGAAGAAGAGCGTCACCACTGTCCACAGGTCGTGTCTGGTATTACAGCTCTGACAGCGACGTACAGTGCACGGGATATACTGTACAGAGGCCGCCAGAAGAAAGGAGCGGACCGGAGTCTGCGAAGAAGAGCGCCACCACTGTCCACAGGCTGTGTCTGGTATTACAGCTCTGACAGCGACGTACAGTGCACGGGATATACTGTACAGAGGCCGCCAGAAGAAAGGAGCGGACCGGAGTCTGCGAAGAAGAGCGCCACCACTGTCCACAGGCTGTGTCTGGTATTACAGCTCTGACAGCGACGTACAGTGCGCGGGATATACTGTACAGAGGCCGCCAGAAGAAAGGAGCGGCCCGGAGTCTAGGAAGAAGAGCGCCACCACTGTCCACAGGCTGTGTCTGGTATTACAGCTCTGACAGCGACGTACAGTGCGCGGGATATACTGTACAGAGGCCGCCAGAAGAAAGGAGCGGCCCGGAGTCTAGGAAGAAGAGCGCCACTACTGTCCACAGGCTGTGTCTGGTATTACAGCTCTGACAGCGACGTACGGTGCGCGGGATATACTGTACAGAGGCCGCAAGAAGAAAGGAGCGGCCCGGAGTCTAGGGAGAAGAGTGTAACCACTGTCCACAGGCTGTGTCTGGTATTACAGCTCTGACAACGACGTACGGTGCGCGGGATATACTGTACAGAGGCCGCCAGAAGAAAGGAGAGGACCGGAGTCTAGGAAGAAGAGCGCCACTACTGTCCACAGGCCGTGTCTGGTATTACAGCTCTGACAGCGACGTATAGTGCGCGGGATATACTGTACAGAGGCCGCCAGAAGAAAGGAGCGGACCGGAGTCTAGGAAGAAGAGTGCCACTACTGTCCACAGGCCGTGTCTGGTATTACAGCTCTGACAGCGACGTACAGTGCGCGGGATATACTGTACAGAGGCCGCCAGAAGAAAGGAGCGGCCCGGAGTCTAGGGAGAAGAGTGCAACCACTGTCCACAGGCTGTGTCTGGTATTACAGCTCTGACAGCGACGTACAGTGCACGGGATATACTGTACAGAGGCCGCCAGAAGAAAGGAGCGGCCCGGAGTCTAGGAAGAAGAGCGCCACCACTGTCCACAGGCTGTGTCTGGTATTACAGCTCTGACAGCGACGTACAGTGCGTGGGATATACTGTACAGAGGCCGCCAGAAGAAAGGAGCGGCCCGGAGTCTAGGAAGAAGAGCGCCACCACTGTCCACAGGCTGTGTCTGGTATTACAGCTCTGACAGCGACGTTCAGTGCACGGGATATACTGTACAGAGGCCGCCAGAAGAAAGGAGCGGCCCGGAGTCTAGGAAGAAGAGCGTCACCACTGTCCACAGGCTGTGTCTGGTATTACAGCTCTGACAGCGACGTACAGTGCACGGGATATACTGTACAGAGGCCGCCAGAAGAAAGGAGCGGCCCGGAGTCTAGGAAGAAGAGCGCCACCACTGTCCACAGGTCGTGTCTGGTATTACAGCTCTGACAGCGACGTACGGTGCGTGGGATATACTGTACAGAGGCCGCCAGAAGAAAGGAGCGGACCGGAGTCTAGGAAGAAGAGCGCCACCACTGTCCACAGGCTGTGTCTGGTATTACAGCTCTGACAGCGACGTACAGTGCACGGGATATACTGTACAGAGGCCGCCAGAGGAAAGGAGCGGCCCGGAGTCTAGGAAGAAGAGCGCCACTACTGTCCACAGGCTGTGTCTGGTATTACAGCTCTGACAGCGACGTACAGTGCACGGGATATACTGTACAGAGGCCGCCAGAAGAAAGGAGCGGCCCGGAGTCTAGGAAGAAGAGCGCCACTACTGTCCACAGGTCGTGTCTGGTATTACAGCTCTGTCAGCGACGTACAGTGCACGGGATATACTGTACAGAGGCCGCCAGAAGAAAGGAGCGGACCGGAGTCTGCGAAGAAGAGCGCCACCACTGTCCACAGGCTGTGTCTGGTATTACAGCTCTGACAGCGACGTACAGTGCACGGGATATACTGTACAGAGGCCGCCGGAAGAAAGGAGCGGACCGGAGTCTAGGAAGAAGAGGAGCGCCACCACTGTCCACAGGCTGTGTCTGGTATTACAGCTCTGACAGCGACGTATAGTGCACGGGATATACTGTACAGAGGCCGCCAGAAGAAAGGAGCGGCCCGGAGTCTAGGGAGAAGAGCGCCACTACTGTCCACAGGCTGTGTCTGGTATTACAGCTCTGACAGCGACGTACGGTACACGGGATATACTGTACAGAGGCCGCCAGAAGAAAGGAGCGGCCCGGAGTCTAGGAAGAAGAGCGCCACCACTGTCCACAGGCTGTGTCTGGTATTACAGCTCTGACAGCGACGTACAGTGCGCGGGATATACTGTACAGAGGCCGCCAGAGGAAAGGAGCGGCCCGGAGTCTAGGAAGAAGAGCGCCACCACTGTCCACAGGCTGTGTCTGGTATTACAGCTCTGACAGCGACGTACGGTACACGGGATATACTGTACAGAGGCCGCCAGAAGAAAGGAGCGGCCCGGAGTCTAGGAAGAAGAGCGCCACCACTGTCCACAGGCTGTGTCTGGTATTACAGCTCTGACAGCGACGTACAGTGCGCGGGATATACTGTACAGAGGCCGCCAGAAGAAAGGAGCGGCCCGGAGTCTAGGAAGAAGAGCGCCACTACTGTCCACAGGCTGTGTCTGGTATTACAGCTCTGACAGCGACGTACAGTGCGCGGGATATACTGTACAGAGGCCGCCAGAAGAAGAGCGCCACTACTGTCCACAGGCTGTGTCTGGTATTACAGCTCTGACAGCGACGTACAGTGCACGGGATATACTGTACAGAGGCCGCCAGAGGAAAGGAGCGGCCCGGAGTCTAGGAAGAAGAGCGCCACCACTGTCCACAGGCTGTGTCTGGTATTACAGCTCTGACAGCGACGTACAGTGCACGAGATATACTGTACAGAGGCCGCCAGAAGAAAGGAGCGGCCCGGAGTCTAGGAAGAAGAGCGCCACTACTGTCCACAGGTCGTGTCTGGTATTACAGCTCTGACAGCGACGTACAGTGCACGGGATATACTGTACAGAGGCCGCCAGAGGAAAGGAGCGGCCCGGAGTCTAGGAAGAAGAGCGCCACTACTGTCCACAGGCTGTGTCTGGTATTACAGCTCTGACAACGACGTACGGTGCGCGGGATATACTGTACAGAGGCCGCCAGAAGAAAGGAGCGGCCCGGAGTCTAGGAAGAAGAGCGCCACTACTGTCCACAGGCCGTGTCTGGTATTACAGATCTGACAGCGACGTACAGTGCACGGGATATACTGTACAGAGGCCGCCAGAAGAAAGGAGCGGCCCGGAGTCTAGGAAGAAGAGCGCCACTACTGTCCACAGGTCGTGTCTGGTATTACAGCTCTGACAGCGACGTACAGTGCGCGGGATATACTGTACAGAGGCCGCTAGAAGAAAGGAGCGGCCCGGAGTCTAGGAAGAAGAGCGCCACCACTGTCCACAGGCTGTGTCTGGTATTACAGCTCTGACAGCGACGTACAGTGCACGGGATATACTGTACAGAGGCCGCCAGAAGAAAGGAGCGGCCCGGAGTCTAGGAAGAAGAGCGCCACTACTGTCCACAGGCTGTGTCTGGTATTACAGCTCTGACAGCGACGTACAGTGCGCGGGATATACTGTACAGAGGCCGCCAGAGGAAAGGAGCGGCCCGGAGTCTAGGAAGAAGAGCGCCACTACTGTCCACAGGCCGTGTCTGGTATTACAGCTCTGTCAGCGACGTACAGTGCACGGGATATACTGTACAGAGGCCGCCAGAAGAAAGGAGCGGACCGGAGTCTAGGAAGAAGAGCGCCACCACTGTCCACAGGCCGTGTCTGGTATTACAGCTCTGTCAGCGACGTACAGTGCACGGGATATACTGTACAGAGGCCGCCAGAAGAAAGGAGCGGACCGGAGTCTAGGAAGAAGAGCGCCACCACTGTCCACAGGTCGTGTCTGGTATTACAGCTCTGACAGCGACGTACGGTGCGTGGGATATACTGTACAGAGGCCGCCAGAAGAAAGGAGCGGACCGGAGTCTAGGAAGAAGAGCGCCACCACTGTCCACAGGCTGTGTCTGGTATTACAGCTCTGACAGCGACGTACAGTGCACGGGATATACTGTACAGAGGCCGCCAGAGGAAAGGAGCGGCCCGGAGTCTAGGAAGAAGAGCGCCACTACTGTCCACAGGCTGTGTCTGGTATTACAGCTCTGACAGCGACGTACAGTGCACGGGATATACTGTACAGAGGCCGCCGGAAGAAAGGAGCGGACCGGAGTCTAGGAAGAAGAGGAGCGCCACCACTGTCCACAGGCTGTGTCTGGTATTACAGCTCTGACAGCGACGTATAGTGCACGGGATATACTGTACAGAGGCCGCCAGAAGAAAGGAGCGGCCCGGAGTCTAGGGAGAAGAGCGCCACTACTGTCCACAGGCTGTGTCTGGTATTACAGCTCTGACAGCGACGTACGGTACACGGGATATACTGTACAGAGGCCGCCAGAAGAAAGGAGCGGCCCGGAGTCTAGGAAGAAGAGCGCCACCACTGTCCACAGGCTGTGTCTGGTATTACAGCTCTGACAGCGACGTACAGTGCGCGGGATATACTGTACAGAGGCCGCCAGAGGAAAGGAGCGGCCCGGAGTCTAGGAAGAAGAGCGCCACTACTGTCCACAGGCTGTGTCTGGTATTACAGCTCTGACAGCGACGTACGGTACACGGGATATACTGTACAGAGGCCGCCAGAAGAAAGGAGCGGCCCGGAGTCTAGGAAGAAGAGCGCCACCACTGTCCACAGGCTGTGTCTGGTATTACAGCTCTGACAGCGACGTACAGTGCGCGGGATATACTGTACAGAGGCCGCCAGAAGAAAGGAGCGGCCCGGAGTCTAGGAAGAAGAGCGCCACTACTGTCCACAGGCTGTGTCTGGTATTACAGCTCTGACAGCGACGTACAGTGCGCGGGATATACTGTACAGAGGCCGCCAGAAGAAGAGCGCCACTACTGTCCACAGGCTGTGTCTGGTATTACAGCTCTGACAGCGACGTACAGTGCACGGGATATACTGTACAGAGGCCGCCAGAGGAAAGGAGCGGCCCGGAGTCTAGGAAGAAGAGCGCCACTACTGTCCACAGGCTGTGTCTGGTATTACAGCTCTGACAGCGACGTACGGTGCGCGGGATATACTGTACAGAGGCCGCCAGAAGAAAGGAGCGGCCCGGAGTCTAGGAAGAAGAGCGCCACTACTGTCCACAGGCTGTGTCTGGTATTACAGCTCTGACAGCGACGTACGGTGCACGGGATATACTGTACAGAGGCCGCCAGAGGAAAGGAGCGGCCCGGAGTCTAGGAAGAAGAGCGCCACTACTGTCCACAGGCTGTGTCTGGTATTACAGCTCTGACAACGACGTACGGTGCGCGGGATATACTGTACAGAGGCCGCCAGAAGAAAGGAGCGGCCCGGAGTCTAGGAAGAAGAGCGCCACTACTGTCCACAGGCTGTGTCTGGTATTACAGCTCTGACAGCGACGTACGGTGCACGGGATATACTGTACAGAGGCCGCCAGAAGAAAGGAGCGGCCCGGAGTCTAGGAAGAAGAGCGCCACTACTGTCCACAGGCCGTGTCTGGTATTACAGATCTGACAGCGACGTACAGTGCACGGGATATACTGTACAGAGGCCGCCAGAAGAAAGGAGCGGCCCGGAGTCTAGGAAGAAGAGCGCCACCACTGTCCACAGGTCGTGTCTGGTATTACAGCTCTGACAGCGACGTACAGTGCGCGGGATATACTGTACAGAGGCCGCTAGAAGAAAGGAGCGGCCCGGAGTCTAGGAAGAAGAGCGCCACCACTGTCCACAGGCTGTGTCTGGTATTACAGCTCTGACAGCGACGTACAGTGCACGGGATATACTGTACAGAGGCCGCCAGAAGAAAGGAGCGGCCCGGAGTCTAGGAAGAAGAGCGCCACTACTGTCCACAGGCTGTGTCTGGTATTACAGCTCTGACAGCGACGTACAGTGCGCGGGATATACTGTACAGAGGCCGCCAGAGGAAAGGAGCGGCCCGGAGTCTAGGAAGAAGAGCGCCACTACTGTCCACAGGCCGTGTCTGGTATTACAGCTCTGTCAGCGACGTACAGTGCACGGGATATACTGTACAGAGGCCGCCAGAAGAAAGGAGCGGACCGGAGTCTAGGAAGAAGAGCGCCACCACTGTCCACAGGCCGTGTCTGGTATTACAGCTCTGTCAGCGACGTACAGTGCACGGGATATACTGTACAGAGGCCGCCAGAAGAAAGGAGCGGACCGGAGTCTAGGAAGAAGAGCGCCACCACTGTCCACAGGTCGTGTCTGGTATTACAGCTCTGACAGCGACGTACGGTGCGTGGGATATACTGTACAGAGGCCGCCAGAAGAAAGGAGCGGACCGGAGTCTAGGAAGAAGAGCGCCACCACTGTCCACAGGCTGTGTCTGGTATTACAGCTCTGACAGCGACGTACAGTGCACGGGATATACTGTACAGAGGCCGCCAGAAGAAAGGAGCGGCCCGGAGTCTAGGAAGAAGAGCGCCACTACTGTCCACAGGTCGTGTCTGGTATTACAGCTCTGTCAGCGACGTACAGTGCACGGGATATACTGTACAGAGGCCGCCAGAAGAAAGGAGCGGACCGGAGTCTGCGAAGAAGAGCGCCACCACTGTCCACAGGCTGTGTCTGGTATTACAGCTCTGACAGCGACGTACAGTGCACGGGATATACTGTACAGAGGCCGCCGGAAGAAAGGAGCGGACCGGAGTCTAGGAAGAAGAGGAGCGCCACCACTGTCCACAGGCTGTGTCTGGTATTACAGCTCTGACAGCGACGTATAGTGCACGGGATATACTGTACAGAGGCCGCCAGAAGAAAGGAGCGGCCCAGAGTCTAGGGAGAAGAGCGCCACTACTGTCCACAGGCTGTGTCTGGTATTACAGCTCTGACAGCGACGTACGGTACACGGGATATACTGTACAGAGGCCGCCAGAAGAAAGGAGCGGCCCGGAGTCTAGGAAGAAGAGCGCCACCACTGTCCACAGGCTGTGTCTGGTATTACAGCTCTGACAGCGACGTACAGTGCGCGGGATATACTGTACAGAGGCCGCCAGAGGAAAGGAGCGGCCCGGAGTCTAGGAAGAAGAGCGCCACCACTGTCCACAGGCTGTGTCTGGTATTACAGCTCTGACAGCGACGTACGGTACACGGGATATACTGTACAGAGGCCGCCAGAAGAAAGGAGCGGACCGGAGTCTAGGAAGAAGAGCGCCACCACTGTCCACAGGCTGTGTCTGGTATTACAGCTCTGACAGCGACGTACAGTGCGCGGGATATACTGTACAGAGGCCGCCAGAAGAAAGGAGCGGCCCGGAGTCTAGGAAGAAGAGCGCCACTACTGTCCACAGGCTGTGTCTGGTATTACAGCTCTGACAGCGACGTACAGTGCGCGGGATATACTGTACAGAGGCCGCCAGAAGAAGAGCGCCACTACTGTCCACAGGCTGTGTCTGGTATTACAGCTCTGACAGCGACGTACAGTGCACGGGATATACTGTACAGAGGCCGCCAGAGGAAAGGAGCGGCCCGGAGTCTAGGAAGAAGAGCGCCACCACTGTCCACAGGCTGTGTCTGGTATTACAGCTCTGACAGCGACGTACAGTGCACGGGATATACTGTACAGAGGCCGCCAGAAGAAAGGAGCGGCCCGGAGTCTAGGAAGAAGAGCGCCACTACTGTCCACAGGTCGTGTCTGGTATTACAGCTCTGACAGCGACGTACAGTGCACGGGATATACTGTACAGAGGCCGCCGGAAGAAAGGAGCGGACCGGAGTCTAGGAAGAAGAGCGCCACCACTGTCCACAGGCTGTGTCTGGTATTACAGCTCTGACAGCGACGTACGGTGCGCGGGATATACTGTACAGAGGCCGCCAGAGGAAAGGAGCGGCCCGGAGTCTAGGAAGAAGAGCGCCACTACTGTCCACAGGCTGTGTCTGGTATTACAGCTCTGACAGCGACGTACAGTGCACGGGATATACTGTACAGAGGCCGCCAGAAGAAAGGAGCGGCCCGGAGTCTAGGAAGAAGAGCGCCACTACTGTCCACAGGCTGTGTCTGGTATTACAGCTCTGACAGCGACGTACAGTGCGCGGGATATACTGTACAGAGGCCGCCAGAAGAAAGGAGCGGCCCGGAGTCTAGGAAGAAGAGCGCCACCACTGTCCACAGGCTGTGTCTGGTATTACAGCTCTGACAGCGACGTACGGTGCGCGGGATATACTGTACAGAGGCCGCCAGAGGAAAGGAGCGGCCCGGAGTCTAGGAAGAAGAGCGCCACTACTTTCCACAGGCTGTGTCTGGTATTACAGCTCTGACAGCGACGTACGGTGCGCGGGATATACTGTACAGAGGCCGCCAGAGGAAAGGAGCGGCCCGGAGTCTAGGAAGAAGAGCGCCACTACTGTCCACAGGCTGTGTCTGGTATTACAGCTCTGACAGCGACGTACGGTGCGCGGGATATACTGTACAGAGGCCGCCAGAAGAAAGGAGCGGCCCGGAGTCTAGGAAGAAGAGCGCCACTACTGTCCACAGGCTGTGTCTGGTATTACAGCTCTGACAGCGACGTACAGTGCGCGGGATATACTGTACAGAGGCCGCCAGAAGAAAGGAGCGGCCCGGAGTCTAGGAAGAAGAGCGCCACTACTGTCCACAGGCTGTGTCTGGTATTACAGCTCTGACAGCGACGTACAGTGCGCGGGATATACTGTACAGAGGCCGCCAGAAGAAAGGAGCGGCCCGGAGTCTAGGAAGAAGAGCGCCACCACTGTCCACAGGCTGTGTCTGGTATTACAGCTCTGACAACGACGTACGGTGCGCGGGATATACTGTACAGAGGCCGCCAGAAGAAAGGAGCGGCCCGGAGTCTAGGAAGAAGAGCGCCACCACTGTCCACAGGCTGTGTCTGGTATTACAGCTCTGACAACGACGTACGGTGCGCGGGATATACTGTACAGAGGCCGCTAGAAGAAAGGAGCGGCCCGGAGTCTAGGAAGAAGAGCGCCACTACTGTCCACAGGCTGTGTCTGGTATTAGAGCTCTGACAGCGACGTTCAGTGCACGGGATATACTGTACAGAGGCCGCCAGAAGAAAGGAGCGGCCCGGAGTCTAGGAAGAAGAGCGCCACCACTGTCCACAGGCTGTGTCTGGTATTACAGCTCTGACAGCGACGTACAGTGCGCGGGATATACTGTACAGAGGCCGCCAGAAGAAAGGAGCGGCCCGGAGTCTAGGAAGAAGAGCGCCACTACTGTCCACAGGCTGTGTCTGGTATTACAGCTCTGACAACGACGTACGGTGCACGGGTTATACTGTACAGAGGCCGCCAGAGGAAAGGAGCGGCCCGGAGTCTAGGAAGAAGAGCGCCACCACTGTCCACAGGCTGTGTCTGGTATTACAGCTCTGACAGCGACGTACGGTGCGCGGGATATACTGTACAGAGGCCGCTAGGAGAAAGGAGCGGCCCGGAGTCTAGGAAGAAGAGCGCCACTACTGTCCACAGGCTGTGTCTGGTATTACAGCTCTGACAGCGACGTACGGTGCACGGGATATACTGTACAGAGGCCGCCAGAAGAAAGGAGCGGCCCGGAGTCTAGGAAGAAGAGCGCCACTACTGTCCACAGGTCGTGTCTGGTATTACAGCTCTGACAGCGACGTACAGTGCACGGGATATACTGTACAGAGGCCGCCAGAAGAAAGGAGCGGACCGGAGTCTAGGAAGAAGAGCGCCACCACTGTCCACAGGCTGTGTCTGGTATTACAGCTCTGACAACGACGTACGGTGCGCGGGATATACTGTACAGAGGCCGCTAGAAGAAAGGAGCGGCCCGGAGTCTAGGAAGAAGAGCGCCACCACTGTCCACAGGCTGTGTCTGGTATTACAGCTCTGACAGCGACGTACAGTGCACGGGATATACTGTACAGAGGCCGCCAGAAGAAAGGAGCGCCCCAAAGTCTAGGAAGAAGAGCGCCACCACTGTCCACAGGCTGTGTCTGGTATTACAGCTCTGACAACGACGTACGGTGCGCGGGATATACTGTACAGAGGCCGCTAGAAGAAAGGAGCGGCCCGGAGTCTAGGAAGAAGAGCGCCACCACTGTCCACAGGCTGTGTCTGGTATTACAGCTCTGACAGCGACGTACAGTGCACGGGATATACTGTACAGAGGCCGCCAGAAGAAAGGAGCGGCCCGGAGTCTAGGAAGAAGAGCGCCACTACTGTCCACAGGCTGTGTCTGGTATTACAGCTCTGACAACGACGTACGGTGCACGGGATATACTGTACAGAGGCCGCCAGAGGAAAGGAGCGGCCCGGAGTCTAGGAAGAAGAGCGCCACCACTGTCCACAGGCTGTGTCTGGTATTACAGCTCTGACAGCGACGTACGGTGCGCGGGATATACTGTACAGAGGCCGCTAGGAGAAAGGAGCGGCCCGGAGTCTAGGAAGAAGAGCGCCACTACTGTCCACAGGCTGTGTCTGGTATTACAGCTCTGACAGCGACGTACGGTGCACGGGATATACTGTACAGAGGCCGCCAGAGGAAAGGAGCGGCCCAGAGTCTAGGAAGAAGAGCGCCACCACTGTCCACAGGCTGTGTCTGGTATTACAGCTCTGACAGCGACGTACGGTGCACGGGATATACTGTACAGAGGCCGCCAGAAGAAAGGAGCGGCCCGGAGTCTAGGAAGAAGAGCGCCACTACTGTCCACAGGCTGTGTCTGGTATTACAGCTCTGACAACGACGTACGGTGCACGGGATATACTGTACAGAGGCCGCCAGAGGAAAGGAGCGGCCCGGAGTCTAGGAAGAAGAGCGCCACCACTGTCCACAGGCTGTGTCTGGTATTACAGCTCTGACAGCGACGTACGGTGCGCGGGATATACTGTACAGAGGCCGCTAGGAGAAAGGAGCGGCCCGGAGTCTAGGAAGAAGAGCGCCACTACTGTCCACAGGCTGTGTCTGGTATTACAGCTCTGACAGCGACGTACGGTGCGCGGGATATACTGTACAGAGGCCGCCAGAAGAAAGGAGCGGCCCGGAGTCTAGGAAGAAGAGCGCCACTACTGTCCACAGGTCGTGTCTGGTATTACAGCTCTGACAGCGACGTACAGTGCACGGGATATACTGTACAGAGGCCGCCAGAGGAAAGGAGCGGCTCGGAGTCTAGGAAGAAGAGCGCCACCACTGTCCACAGGCTGTGTCTGGTATTACAGCTCTGACAACGACGTACGGTGCGCGGGATATACTGTACAGAGGCCGCTAGAAGAAAGGAGCTGCCCGGAGTCTAGGAAGAAGAGCGCCACCACTGTCCACAGGCTGTGTCTGGTATTACAGCTCTGACAGCGACGTACAGTGCGCGGGATATACTGTACAGAGGCCGCCAGAAGAAAGGAGCGGACCGGAGTCTAGGAAGAAGAGCGCCACTACTGTCCACAGGCTGTGTCTGGTATTACAGCTCTGACAACGACGTACGGTGCGCGGGATATACTGTACAGAGGCCGCCGGAAGAAAGGAGCGGCCCGGAGTCTAGGAAGAAGAGCGCCACTACTGTCCACAGGCTGTGTCTGGTATTACAGCTCTGACAGCGACGTACAGTGCACGGGATATACTGTACAGAGGCCGCCAGAGGAAAGGAGCGGACCGGAGTCTAGGAAGAAGAGCGCCACCACTGTCCACAGGTCGTGTCTGGTATTACAGCTCTGACAGCGACGTACGGTGCACGGGATATACTGTACAGAGGCCGCCAGAGGAAAGGAGCGGCCCGGAGTCTAGGAAGAAGAGCGCCACCACTGTCCACAGGCTGTGTCTGGTATTACAGCTCTGACAGCGACGTACAGTGCACGGGATATACTGTACAGAGGCCGCCAGAAGAAAGGAGCGGCCCGGAGTCTAGGAAGAAGAGCGCCACCACTGTCCACAGGTCGTGTCTGGTATTACAGCTCTGACAGCGACGTACAGTGCACGGGATATACTGTACAGAGGCCGCCAGAGGAAAGGAGCGGCTCGGAGTCTAGGAAGAAGAGCGCCACCACTGTCCACAGGCTGTGTCTGGTATTACAGCTCTGACAACGACGTACGGTGCGCGGGATATACTGTACAGAGGCCGCTAGAAGAAAGGAGCTGCCCGGAGTCTAGGAAGAAGAGCGCCACCACTGTCCACAGGCTGTGTCTGGTATTACAGCTCTGACAGCGACGTACAGTGCGCGGGATATACTGTACAGAGGCCGCTAGAAGAAAGGAGCGGCCCGGAGTCTAGGAAGAAGAGCGCCACCACTGTCCACAGGCTGTGTCTGGTATTACAGCTCTGACAGCGACGTACAGTGCGCGGGATATACTGTACAGAGGCCGCTAGAAGAAAGGAGCGGCCCGGAGTCTAGGAAGAAGAGCGCCACTACTGTCCACAGGTCGTGTCTGGTATTACAGCTCTGACAGCGACGTACAGTGCACGGGATATACTGTACAGAGGCCGCCAGAGGAAAGGAGCGGCTCGGAGTCTAGGAAGAAGAGCGCCACCACTGTCCACAGGCTGTGTCTGGTATTACAGCTCTGACAACGACGTACGGTGCGCGGGATATACTGTACAGAGGCCGCTAGAAGAAAGGAGCTGCCCGGAGTCTAGGAAGAAGAGCGCCACCACTGTCCACAGGCTGTGTCTGGTATTACAGCTCTGACAGCGACGTACAGTGCGCGGGATATACTGTACAGAGGCCGCTAGAAGAAAGGAGCGGCCCGGAGTCTAGGAAGAAGAGCGCCACCACTGTCCACAGGCTGTGTCTGGTATTACAGCTCTGACAGCGACGTACAGTGCGCGGGATATACTGTACAGAGGCCGCCAGAAGAAAGGAGCGGACCGGAGTCTAGGAAGAAGAGCGCCACTACTGTCCACAGGCTGTGTCTGGTATTACAGCTCTGACAGCGACGTACAGTGCACGGGATATACTGTACAGAGGCCGCCAGAGGAAAGGAGCGGACCGGAGTCTAGGAAGAAGAGCGCCACCACTGTCCACAGGTCGTGTCTGGTATTACAGCTCTGACAGCGACGTACGGTGCACGGGATATACTGTACAGAGGCCGCCAGAGGAAAGGAGCGGCCCGGAGTCTAGGAAGAAGAGCGCCACCACTGTCCACAGGCTGTGTCTGGTATTACAGCTCTGACAGCGACGTACAGTGCGCGGGATATACTGTACAGAGGCCGCCAGAAGAAAGGAGCGGACCGGAGTCTAGGAAGAAGAGCGCCACTACTGTCCACAGGCTGTGTCTGGTATTACAGCTCTGACAGCGACGTACAGTGCGCGGGATATACTGTACAGAGGCCGCCAGAAGAAAGGAGCGGACCGGAGTCTAGGGAGAAGAGCGCCACTACTGTCCACAGGCTGTGTCTGGTATTACAGCTCTGACAGCGACGTACGGTGCACGGGATATACTGTACAGAGGCCGCCGGAAGAAAGGAGCGGACCGGAGTCTAGGAAGAAGAGCGCCACTACTGTCCACAGGTCGTGTCTGGTATTACAGCTCTGTCAGCGACGTACGGTGCACGGGATATACTGTACAGAGGCCGCCAGAAGAAAGGAGCGGACCGGAGTCTAGGAAGAAGAGCGCCACTACTGTCCACAGGCTGTGTCTGGTATTACAGCTCTGACAGCGACGTACAGTGCGCGGGATATACTGTACAGAGGCCGCTAGGAGAAAGGAGCGGCCCGGAGTCTAGGAAGAAGAGCGCCACCACTGTCCACAGGCTGTGTCTGGTATTACAGCTCTGACAGCGACGTACGGTGCGCGGGATATACTGTACAGAGGCCGCCAGAAGAAAGGAGCGGCCCGGAGTCTAGGAAGAAGAGCGCCACTACTGTCCACAGGTCGTGTCTGGTATTACAGCTCTGACAGCGACGTACAGTGCACGGGATATACTGTACAGAGGCCGCCAGAGGAAAGGAGCGGCCCGGAGTCTAGGAAGAAGAGCGCCACCACTGTCCACAGGTCGTGTCTGGTATTACAGCTCTGACAGCGACGTACAGTGCGCGGGATATACTGTACAGAGGCCGCCAGAAGAAAGGAGCGGCCCGCAGTCTAGGAAGAAGAGCGCCACTACTGTCCACAGGCTGTGTCTGGTATTACAGCTCTGACAGCGACGTACAGTGCACGGGATATACTGTACAGAGGCCGCTAGGAGAAAGGAGCGGCCCGGAGTCTAGGAAGAAGAGCGCCACTACTGTCCACAGGCTGTGTCTGGTATTACAGCTCTGACAGCGACGTACAGTGCACGGGATATACTGTACAGAGGCCGCTAGGAGAAAGGAGCGGCCCGGAGTCTAGGAAGAAGAGCGCCACTACTGTCCACAGGCTGTGTCTGGTATTACAGCTCTGACAGCGACGTACGGTGCCCGGGATATACTGTACAGAGGCCGCCAGAAGAAAGGAGCGGCCCGGAGTCTAGGAAGAAGAGCGCCACTACTGTCCACAGGTCGTGTCTGGTATTACAGCTCTGACAGCGACGTACAGTGCACGGGATATACTGTACAGAGGCCGCCAGAGGAAAGGAGCGGCCCGGAGTCTAGGAAGAAGAGCGCCACCACTGTCCACAGGTCGTGTCTGGTATTACAGCTCTGACAGCGACGTACAGTGCGCGGGATATACTGTACAGAGGCCGCCAGAAGAAAGGAGCGGCCCGCAGTCTAGGAAGAAGAGCGCCACTACTGTCCACAGGCTGTGTCTGGTATTACAGCTCTGACAGCGACGTACAGTGCACGGGATATACTGTACAGAGGCCGCCAGAAGAAAGGAGCGGACCGGAGTCTAGGAAGAAGAGCGCCACCACTGTCCACAGGTCGTGTCTGGTATTACAGCTCTGACAGCGACGTACAGTGCGCGGGATATACTGTACAGAGGCCGCCAGAAGAAAGGAGCGGACCGGAGTCTAGGAAGAAGAGCGCCACTACTGTCCACAGGCTGTGTCTGGTATTACAGCTCTGACAGCGACGTACAGTGCACGGGATATACTGTACAGAGGCCGCCGGAAGAAAGGAGCGGACCGGAGTCTAGGAAGAAGAGCGCCACTACTGTCCACAGGCTGTGTCTGGTATTACAGCTCTGACAGCGACGTACAGTGCACGGGATATACTGTACAGAGGCCGCCGGAAGAAAGGAGCGGACCGGAGTCTAGGAAGAAGAGCGCCACTACTGTCCACAGGTCGTGTCTGGTATTACAGCTCTGTCAGCGACGTACGGTGCACGGGATATACTGTACAGAGGCCGCCAGAAGAAAGGAGCGGACCGGAGTCTAGGAAGAAGAGCGCCACTACTGTCCACAGGCTGTGTCTGGTATTACAGCTCTGACAGCGACGTACAGTGCGCGGGATATACTGTACAGAGGCCGCCAGAAGAAAGGAGCGGACCGGAGTCTAGGAAGAAGAGCGCCACTACTGTCCACAGGCCGCTAGGAGGCCTCTATCTATATCTATCCCTCTATCTATACATGTATCTATCTATATATCTATCACTAGAAGGTGGCCCGATTCTACGCATCGGGTATTCTAGAATTTACGTATTGTGTAGTTCATGTATGATTTTTGTTTTATATATATATATATATAGATGTTGTTGTGTGTAGTTACCAAGTGTTTGTGTAGGGCGCTGTACATGTTCTGAGTGTCGCGGGGGGTGAGAGCGGTGTTGTATGTGTGTTGCGTGTGTTGCGTTGTTTGTGGAGCGCTGTGTGTCTGTAGCGTTGTGTGTGTGTGTGTGTTGCGCGGTTTGTGTGGGTGTGGTGTGTTTTGGGGGGAGGTATGTTTTGAGCAATGTGTGTGTTGTGCAGTATGTGCGTATATTTGTGTGTGCAGCGTTGTCTGTGTGTGTGGGTGTCTGTGTAGGGCGTTGTTTGTGATTCCTAGTGTGTGTGTGTGTGTGTTGGGGGGAGGTGTGCACCTCCCATCGTGCTCCATCCCCCATGCTGCGCACCCCCCATCGTGCTGCATCCCCCATGCTGCGCACTCCCAAACGTGCTCCATCCGCCATGCTGCGCACTCCCAAACGTGGTCCATCCGCCATGCTGCGCACTCCCAAACGTGCTCCATCCGCCATACTGCGCACTCCCCATCGTGCTGCATCCCCCATGCTGCGCACTCCCAAACGTGCTCCATCCGCCATGCTGCGCACTCCCCATCGTGCTCTATCCGCCATGCTGCACACTCCCAAACGTGCTCCATCCGCCATGCTGCGCACTCCCAAACGTGCTCCATCCGCCATGCTGCGCACCCCCTATCATGCTCCATCCGCCATGCTGCGCACTCCCAAACGTGCTCCACCCGCCATGCTGCGCACTCCCAAACGTGCTCCATCCGCCATGCTGCGCACTCCCAAACGTGGTCCATCCGCCATGCTGCGCACTCCCAAACGTGGTCCATCCGCCATGCTGTGCACTCCCAAACGTGCTCCATCCGCCATGCTGCGCACTCCCAAACGTGCTCCATCCGCCATGCTGCGCACTCCCCATCGTGCTCCATCCGCCATACTGCGCACTCCCCATCGTGCACCATCCGGCATGCTGCGCACTCCCAAACGTGCTCCATCCGCCATGCTGCGCACTCCCAAACGTGGTCCATCCGCCATGCTGCGCACTCCCAAACGTGCTTCATCCGCCATGCTGCGCACTCCCAAACGTGCTCCATCCGCCATACTGCGCACTCCCAAACGTGCTCCATCCGCCATACTGCGCACTCCCCATCGTGCACCATCCGGCATGCTGCGCACTCCCAAACGTGCTCCATCCGTCATGCTGCGCACTCCCAAACGTGCTCCATCCGTCATGCTGCGCACTCCCAAACGTGCTCCATCCGCCATACTGCGCACTCCCCATCGTGCACCATCCGGCATGCTGCGCACTCCCAAACGTGCTCCATCCGTCATGCTGCGCACTCCCAAACGTGCTCCATCCGTCATGCTGCGCACTCCCAAACGTGCTCCATCCGCCATGCTGCGCACTCCCAAACGTGCTCCATTCGCCATGCTGCGCACCCCCCATCATGCTCCATCCGCTTGGGAGTGCGCAGCATGCCGGATGGTGCACGATGGGGAGTGCGCAGTATGGCGGATGGAGCACGTTTGGGAGTGCGCAGTATGGCGGATGGAGCACGTTTGGGAGTGCGCAGCATGGCGGATGGACCACGTTTGGGAGTGCGCAACATGGCGGATGGACCACGTTTGGGAGTGCGCAGCATGGGGGATGCAGCACGATGGGGAGTGCGCAGTATGGCTGATGGAGCACGTTTGCTCAGCCTCTCTCCTTCCAGCCTCCCTCAGCATCAGCCTCCCCCTCCCAGCCTTCCCCAAGATCAGCCTCTCTGCTCCCAGCCTCCTCCAGCACGCCGTGCTCCTCTGCCGACACTCACCCACACCCGATCGCATCCACTCACCCACACAACCGATCGCATCCACTCACCCACACAACCGATCGCATCCACTCACCCACACAACCGATCGCATCCACTCACACACACAACCGATCGCATCCACTCACACACACAACCGATCGCATCCACTCACACACACAACCGATCGCATACACTCACACACACAACCGATCGCATACACTCACACACACAGACACTGACGATATTGCACATACGCGCTGATACTCACAACATCCGGGGATATCACATGCTTCTGGCCATGTGATCCCCCGGCAGGTCCTGGAAGCTCACAACAGCACAATATCGCCGCCGAGAAGCAAGCGATATCCCAGGATGTTGTGAGTATTTGGATGCGATGTGATGTGTGTGTGTGTGTGAGTGTGATCTGATTTGTGTGTGTGTATGTGTGTGCTGTTATGTTATGTATGTTCCGCAGCTGCAGGACCTTGATGTGTGGATGCGATGTGATGTGTGTGTGAGGTGTGTGTGAGAGTGAGTGTGAGCCGGTGTACACTGGTAACTATGATACACATCGGGTAACTAAGGGACCTTAGTTACCCGATGTGTATAATGGTTACCAGCTTTCACGGCCTCCGTTAAGATCCCAGCATCGCAAGGTTATGTCTGGCGCTGCCGGGATCCTGACGGAGCCGGTGTAGAAGCAAGTGATATCCCAGGATGTTGTGATGTGTGAGGTGTGTGTGAGAGTGAGTGTGAGAGTGAGTGTGATCTGATGTGTGTGTGTACTCACCTGGGAATCGGAGCCCCGTGTCAGTTGGGCCACAGCGAGCGTGCATTGCGTGAGGGGGGCGGGGCCTGCAGAGAGCCGGGGCGAGAGGCCAATCCGTGGGGGGGGGGCGGGGCCATGGCGAGCCCAGCGGCCAATCAGCTTTGTGTCACCGTAAGGACATGTCACGGTGACACTGTCACCGTGACACAATTTTGGAGCATGACAGACAGACAGACAGAATAAGGCAATTATATATATAGATTCTGTCTATCTATCTCTATCTATCTATCCATCCATGTATCTATCTATCCATCTATATATTCCTCTATCTATCTATCTATCCCTCTATCTATCCATCTATATATTCCTCTATCTAACCATCCATCTATTCCTTTATCTATCTGTCTATCTCTATCCATCCAACTATCCCTCCATCTATCTATTCCTCTATCTATCCATCCATCCATCCATCTATTATCTATCCATCTCTATCCAGCCATCTATCTAGCTATTCCTCTCTCTATCTATTCTTCTATCTCTCTCTCTCTCTCGCTATCCATCCATCTATCTATCCCTCTCTCTATCCATTCATCTATATATTCCTCTATCTAGCCATCCATCTATTCCTTTATATATCTCTCTATCTTTATCCATCCATCTATCTATTCCTCTCTTTCTATCTATCTATCTATCAATTCATCTATATATCCCTCTATCCATCCATCTATCTATTCATTTATCTATCTATCTATCTCTCTAAGTCCCAGTATGTATAGGAGCCTGATCTTAACTGGACACAATAACAGAGCTCGGGGTGGTTGCGCTGAGGCTTGCGCCCCCATTTTCCGCTGTACTACCGTTTTCTATTTTTCTGTCTCTTTCTAGCCCTCGTGTGTCTCTCTGGGGTTCTATTTCCCCTTTCCTCTCCAATAGGCGCCACAGACCTCCCCCTCCGCACAGTACACACATGTATAGATGATACATATATACCGCTGTGCTACTTTTTTCTATCTCTTTCTAGCCCTCGTGTGTATCTCTGGCGTTATATTTCCCCTTTCCTCTCCAATAGGTACCACAGACCTCTCCCTCCGCACAGTATACACACGTATAGATGATACATATATACCGCTGTGCTACTTTTTTCTATCTTTTTCTAGCCCTCATGTGTCTCTCTGTTGTTATATTTCCCCTTTCCTCTCCAATAGAGGCCACAGACGTATAGATGATACATATATACCGCTGTGCTGCCTTTTTCTATTTTTCTATCTCTTTCTAGCCCTCGTGTGTCTCTCTGGCGTTATATTTCCCCTTTCCTCTCCAATAGGCGCCACAGACCTCTCCCTCCGCACAGTGCACAAGTATAGATGATACATATATACCGCTGTGCTACCTTTTTCTATTTTTCTATCTCTTTCTAGCCCTCGTGTGTCTCTCTGTTGTTATATTTCCCCTTTCCTCTCCAATAGGAGCCACAGACCTCTCCCTCCGCACAGTGCACAAGTATAGATGATACATATATACCGCTGTGCTGCCTTTTTCTATTTTTCTATCTCTTTCTAGCCCTCGTGTGTCTCTCTGTTGTTATATTTCCCCTTTCCTCTCCAATAGGAGCCACAGACCTCTCCCTCCGCACAGTGCACAAGTATAGATGATACATATATACCGCTGTGCTGCCTTTTTCTATTTTTCTATCTCTTTCTAGCCCTCGTGTGTCTCTCTGTTGTTATATTTCCCCTTTCCTCTCCAATAGGTACCACAGACCTCTCCCTCCGCACAGTATACACACGTATAGATGATACATATATACCGCTGTGCTACTTTTTTCTATCTCTTTCTAGCCCTCGTGTGTATTGCTGTTCTTATATTTCCCCTTTCCTCTCCAATAGGCGCCACAGACTTCTCCCTCCGCACAGTGCACACACGTATAGATGATACATATATACCCCTGTGCTACTTTTTTCTATCTTTTTCTAGCCCTCGTGTGTCTCTCTGTTGTTATATTTCCCCTTTCCTCTCCAATAGAGGCCACAGACGTATAGATGATACATATATACCGCTGTGCTGCCTTTTTCTATTTTTCTATCTCTTTCTAGCCCTCGTGTGTCTCTCTGGCGTTATATTTCCCCTTTTCTCTCCAATAGGCACCACAGACCTCTCCCTTCGCATAGTGCACAAGTATAGATGATACATATATACCGCTGTGCTACCTTTTTCTATTTTTCTATCTCTTTCTAGCCCTCGTGTGTCTCTCTGGCGTTATATTTCCCCTTTTCTCTCCAATAGGCGCCACAGACCTCTCCCTCCGCACAGTGCACAGATGTATAGATGATACATATATACCGCTGTGCTGCCTTTTTCTATTTTTCTATCTCTTTCTAGCCCTCGTGTGTCTCTCTGTTGTTATATTTCCCCTTTCCTCTCCAATAGGAGCCACAGACCTCTCCCTCCGCACAGTGCACAAGTATAGATGATACATATATACCGCTGTGCTGCCTTTTTCTATTTTTCTATCTCTTTCTAGCCCTCGTGTGTCTCTCTGGGGTTATATTTCCCCTTTTCTCTCCAATAGGCACCACAGACCTCTCCCTCCGCACAGTGCACACACGTATAGATGATACATATATACCGCTGTGCTACTTTTTTCTTTCTCTTTCTAGCCCTCGTGTGTCTCTCTGGGGTTCTATTTCCCCTTTCCTCTCCAATAGGCGCCACAGACCTCTCCCTCCGCACAGTACACACACGTATAGATGATACATATATACCGCTGTGCTGCCTTTTTCTATTTTTCTATCTTTTTCTAGCCCTCGTGTGTCTCTCTGTTGTTATATTTCCCCTTTCCTCTCCAATAGAGGCCACAGACGTATAGATGATACATATATACCGCTGTGCTACTTTTTTCTATCTTTTTCTAGCCCTCGTGTGTCTCTCTGTTGTTATATTTCCCCTTTTCTCTCCAATAGGCGCCACAGACCTCTCCCTCCGCACAGTGCACACACGTATAGATGATACATATATACCGTTGTGCTACTTTTTTCTATCTCTTTCTAGCCCTCGTGTGTATCTCTGGGGTTATATTTCCCCTTTTCTCTCCAATAGGCGCCACAGACCTCTCCCTCCGCACAGTGCACACACGTATAGATGATACATATATACCGCTGTGCTGCCTTTTTCTATCTCTTTCTAGCCCTCGTGTGTATCTCTGGGGTTATATTTCCCCTTTTCTCTCCAATAGGCACCACAGACCTCTCCCTTCGCACAGTACACACACGTATAGATGATACATATATACCGCTGCAGCGTTCTGTGCGTCGTTTACCACGCTGCGCGCACAGAACATAAATTTGTGCCTGAAGTTTATTACTTGACTCGTCTACTTCCCAACAACACATATGTGGTCCATAAAATAAATATTCTGATGAATTTATTATTGGATGTTGAGGTTTTTATCTTTTCGAGAGCATAAAATACACAATCTGTTAAAAAGAAAGCATATTTTGCTTGCCTCTCACTGTATTTTTTAACTGGTAATTGTACGTACATATTTCTGTTTTATTGTTTAAATCCTTTTTCTCCAAATTGAGTCGTTAACACACCAGCGGAGAAAAAAAACACAGAAGCAAAACAGAAAATTACCTTTTTATGTACATTGCAAATAGTATTTATTATGCTTAACACCCGGGCTCGGCGGCGGCTGCTCTTTCCTCGGGATTTTGCTCGCCCTTTATAACAAGGTCTATAGCTCTGGAGACGACGTATGGCGGTGGTATAGGGGTATCCAGGGTAATTATTCTATTTACCATATGTGCATACGCTGCCGTGTAATCATCTGCTGCACCGTGATCTTCGGAGACCTCTTCCCATAAACAGTCACTTACCAGATGGCCCCGGTAAACATAGGGCCACTCAGCGTACTGGTCCCCAAAGGACACAAAGATATCCACTTTATATCAAGCAGAGCCTCGAAATTCACATAACCTTGCTTGGCTAATGTTAAATAAAGGATATTTTACAGAAACAGCACCACTCTTGACCATAGGCTGGATCTGGTATTGCAGCAGAATCTCATCCGAGTATCAGAGACTAGAGACACAATACAGAGCTGGAGATAATACTTCTTCCACACAAGGAAATTATGGTCGCCGGTCAACTGATGGTCGGTAGAGATGTCGATCACGCATGTCCAATTTCGCACTGCCAATCTCTCGTTCTCCCTGGGTCTTAGTCGCCAACATTCTCATAGGGATGACTAAGAACTCGGCCAAGTAAGAGCTTCTGTGGGAGTGTTAGCCGAACGATAGTCCAAAGCATCATTTGGCCAACATATTCTAAGGTGTACGGCCAGCCTTAGAACGTCGTCAATAAACCCTCCATACACCTCTAAACTATTTTGCCTACTTTACCTCCCCACGTGTGATCTCTAATCCTCAAAAGACCTCTACTCTCCTCTTGCTCTCCAAGACTTCTGCTGTGCTTCCACTGTACTCTACTCTCTTACCCAACCAATCAGACTCTTCTCGACCTCTGAAGCCTTCAAGGCAACCTGAAAACTTAGACTGGAAGCCTTCACAGAAGGGTTATTGCTCCCATTGTTCCTCTCTGTCGCTTAGCAAGGTACAATTTTAAACATGGCCATGAAATGTGAACCTGTATTCTGTGTAGAGTGTACTAGAATTTAAGGTTTTGCCCACTACTTGGACAACCCCTTCTCATTTTTGGCAAATGTAGACTCTAGATGATGACTCCTTGCCAAATTTTTTTGAATGGCCTTTCAAGCAAATATCCCACATTTGTGTTGACTGATTGAATATTATTAATATGTAGTTTATAACGCTCTTAAAGGGGTTGTCCACCACTTGGACAATCCCTTCTCATTCCCCATGTTTGCCCTGGTCAAAATAAAAAAGCTTATGCTGACCTCCAGTGCTGGTGCTGCTTCAGCAATGGCAGTGTTGGCACTAGCTCTCCTGAGGCTCACATGACATTGTTACGTCACATGAACCCTGCAGCCAATCAGTGGTGGCTTTACAGCCCCCACCTTCAGGGAATCAGGAGGAACTGAGCGTCAGCCACAGCTTTCACTCTCTGCTGTTACTTATTAGTCATGCAACAACTTTTCATGAGACCCGGGAGAGCGAGTGCTGACACCGCTGGAACAGCAGCGGCACCGCAGGTGAGTATAAGCATTTTTATTTTGACGGGGCAAACATGGTGGACAACCCCTTTAAGAGCGCTATAAACTAAATATTAATATTATTCTATCAGTCAACACAAATGTAGGATATTTGCCAAATTTTATCGAATGGCCTTTCAAGCAAGGAGTCATCATCTAGACTTTTGCCAAAAGTAGTACGGATGTCTCCTTCCTTACTTTTCCTGATGGTTCACCCGATCCCCAGGAGAAGTTGCCTGAAATGATTAGATTTGTATAAAAACTAAGATTTCATGATACTTTGTTGGGAAATGTGTGTCATATGTGTCTCTATGTGAACACCCAATGGTCCTGATGTGGACTGTGCCTGCACGGAGTTTGCGTGCACGTTTCGATACTGTATTGAATTTGTGGGACTTGTTAACATAATTTGCCGGTAGGCTTCCTCTTCCCGTCCCCAATTCTCGGCTAATTTAAAACGATGAATTGGTAATTTAGAAAACATTAAAGTAATTATTCTCAATCCCATCAATTTCTGAAGCCGGACATTCATCTTGATGGAACCCACCTTGAAGTGCCAACTTGGCATGTCAATGGTCTTGCCAACCGGTTGCACAGCCCGCCCTCCACTATAAACCGATACTGTAAATTAAGACACCATTGGAATAATAAGCCAACTCATCCTTATATAGGGTATTGTGTGTAAATGCTTCATTTTGTCCTTCAACTGACAAGAAGCCAATGCAGATGCTTCAACAAACAAAAAAAAAATCGCCTAATTCTTGTTATCGCCGAGGACGCCTTTGTGTTAACAGCTGTTGGATCTTCAGAATTACTTTTAAAGAGAGTTTTGCAGAATTACAGTAGTATAATGATCAGACCCGGACTATTGTTGTAAGACATCTTGAGGAAAAATAGTTGTCTTTAGAGTATATTGTGATTAACCCATTCAAATTTACGTTTCCCTAAAGAATGTAGTCTTCCAGAATCTAGCCCTATTTTCATTTCATTGCCTTTGATATACATTATGTTGAGGCGGAAGTGGTTCGGAGATGTCCCCGGTCTCATATGCACAAGCAGGAGATGGTGGAGATAGCGGGGTTTCTTACCTCATCGCCTAAGTCACAGGAGATGTTTTCCTGGAGAAACAGATGTTCAAAGACTTTGATGACACTTGTACCTTCTCCATCACTTTTTATCGGTTACTCGTATGTGGGTGTGATGTAAGGTATATACACGTATGACCAAAAAAGTCTCATCCTAAAAGCCACATACACATTAGGTTTACGTGGGCAAAACCCTTCAATTTTGATGCGATCGGCCAATAGTGAAATGTGTATGGGGACCTCTTGATAGATAATGGAGGTGGATAGAAGAATCAAACACTTTAAATGAGAAACACCCGATCCTTGTGTTCTCCAGGTGGATAATCCACAGATAAGTCTGGCGATGGCTACTCTACTCTTCCGTGAAGAATACATGAAGCTAAAGCAAGATGTCATCTATGACGAGACAACTACTAGGTTAAGAGTTGGGAAAACTAATTTGGCGACCAACGAGGATTGGAATAACAAGGAACCATGGCGGTTGATAAGAACAAGAGGCGCCCAAGGCTTCCTGGCTCAGGATGGTGGCCACAGAAGTGAAGATTGCCACAGAGGACCGGATTGGATGCTGGATCGGACAATGCCATTGTTTTTGGTCAACACTACCATTTTTATAATGACTGAAGTGTCCATACACATAAAATAGTGGCCATCCAACCTCTCTATCAGCTGGTGCCTCTCTTCCGACTCACTGGGGAGAAACAAATAACCAGTCACCTCTGTTAGCATTTTATCTTTTGCAGATACAAAAGGATCATTCATTGTAATTCAACATGTCTGATCCTTCTCTCCCTCAATATTATCTCAGTCATCATAATTCAACATGCCCGATCCTTCTCTCCCCCAATATTATCTCAGTCATCATAATTCAACATGTCTGATCCTTCTCTCCCCCAATATTATCTCAGTCATCATAATTCAACATGCCCGATCCTTCTCTCCCCCAATATTATATCTGTCATCGTAATTCAACATGTCTGATCCTTCTCTCCCTCAATATTATATCGGTCATCGTAATTCAACATGCTCGATCCTTCCCTTCCCCAATATTATCTGTCGTATGTCAACATGCCCGATCCTTCTCTCCCCCAATATTATCTCGGTCGTCATAATTCAACATGCCTGATCCTTCACTCCCCCAACATTATCTTTCAACATGCTCGATCCTACTCTACCGCAATATTATCTCAGTCATCGTAATTCAACATGCCAGATCCTACTCTACCGCAATATTATCTCAGTCATTGTACTTCAACATTCCGATCCTTCTGACCCCCAATATTATCTCTGTCACTGTAATTTAACATGCCCGATTCTTCTCACCCCCAATATTGGCTCTGTCGCTGTAATTCAACATGCCCGATCCTTCTCACCCCAATATTATCTCTGTCGCTGTAATTCAACATTCCTGATCCTTCCCTCCCCCAATATTATCTTGGTCGTCGTAATTCAACATGCCCGATCCTTCACTTCCCCAATATTATCTTGATTGTCGTAATTCAACATGCCCGATCCTTCTCTCCCGCAATATTATCTCAGTCATCATAATTCGACATGCCCAATCCTTTTCTCCCCCAATATTATTTCGGCAGTTGTAATTCAACATGCCCGATCCTTCTCTCCCCCAATATTATCTCGGTCGTTGTAATTCAAGATGCCCGATCCTTCTTTCCCCCAATATTATCTCAGTCGTCGTGATTTAACATGCCCAATCTTTCTCTCCACCAATATTATCTTGGTCGTCATAATTCAATATGGCCGATCCGTCTCTCCCCCAATATTATCTTGGTCATCGTAATTCAACATGCCCAATCTTTCCCTCCCCCAATATTATCTTGGTCGTGGTAATTCAACATGCCCGATCTCTACTTACTGGCCAATATTTGCTTATGCCATTTGCCTGAGGCACCTGGCAGCTACTTATTCACCAAGCACACCGTATGTTTCAGGGGTTGAGGAAGATCACTGTCGGCCAATTGAGTGTTGTGTACGGAGCGTATATTATTTGTGGGATTGGTGGAAGGGAGTTTGTACAAATATTCTGCGTTGGGTGAAAATGATATAACAATTGCAATGACTTTTTGTGCCGGTGTATCCGCTGTTTCGCCTGAACTAGTTTATGACTGAATCGTATACTATTCTCTTGTGTGTGGAGGGTTTCTGTGATGATTTTGTTTTGTACGGTGTCCCGTGGGCATTTATTTCTAGGGGTGGCGAGCAACAGCTTTTCATTGTTTTGTGCCGGTTCGAGATGAAACCTCCGCCGCCTTTTCCTCTGTGTGAAATGATGAAAGGTGGTCTCCTGAGTGGTAACATTGTCTCGCTCTGTGCCGTACATTGTACAGATGACCCACTCCTAATTATGTGCTTTAAAAAAAGGTGAGCGCTTTCCCGCTGCGATATAAAGCCACCCTCTGCTCGCCTCAGGCTGCCCCTCCATCAGAATGGGAACCACTATGAACGCACCATGAAACAAGCTAAGTACGTAATCGCCCGTAGACGGCACACATTACTGGAGGGGACGGAGAATCGGCACAAAACAAAAATTACCGGGACCCGCTCGACTCCGAACAAAATATCAGCTCTTTATCCTGGGAAAACAACCATCATTCCTGTTAACCCATGAGAAGATCTGCAAAAATATCAAAAATGTGACTGAAGTTCACCCCCAAATCTGCTCTACCCCTAGTAGTATATGATGCCGAGATATGACCCGCTGTTTGAGTGATTACACTGCTGTTTGGTGAAGTCCTTCCGTTGTAGATACCCCTCAGGAGTGCCTGCCTGACAGCGTCTAGTAGCTGAGACATGTGGAGATGTTTGATGGGACGCATTCCATTGTAGATATGTATCAGGAGTAGTGAGGGACGAACCCAGACTGTAAAAGTCCGGATCCGCGCAGGGTCAAAGGAATCCGATCACTGACCCCGGAGTTCTCAGGGAACTTCGGGTGTCGATCCGGGTCCGGCAACTCGCGTAATAAAGAAAAAAAAAATCAAAGAAAATAAGAATAAGGCAAGAGCTTCATACTTACCGTTCTCCGTGCGGCTGTACACTCCTTGCCCTCATTATCTTAATGCATATGCACTGCTTCTCCCACCCGCAGTCCTCGCATCTCTGACTGGTTGCAGTCAGACAGCGTCCTCCCCTGTGTGAGAGCATGTCTGACTGCAACCAATGTGAGGTCACTCAGTTCAATGAGGTCATCTGAGGTCAGGTTACCCGTGATCACAGGTGGAGGATAGTGTGAACCTCCATCTGTAACCGCAAAACACCCGAGTGACGTCACCGCTCATCGCTGTGCCTCAGTCTCTGCTTGAAGCTCACAGCAAGGAAACAAAAAAAGCCGGTATAAAGGAAGATTAGCCCAAAGGTTTTTTTAAAAATATATCACCTGAGGCAGACAACATACTGGTTGTCGAAATGCGTTGTGGCTCATAAGGGACCCTTAATAGAAGGTTGGCTTTTTTTTTTTAAAAAACCTTTGGTCTAATCTTTTACAGCGCTCCATCAGACCCTGGCTTCTTTGTTTCCTTGCATATATTCCCCTCTATGGGAAGCACGGCAGGAGCTGCTTTGAAGAAAGGAGATCACATAGCCAAAGAGGCGCAAAGTTGCTGGACACTGGGTACATTATCACGGAGACCACAGGATCTGCGGTGACGGAGCATTGTGTGTGATCACGTCATGTCCGGACCGAGCACACTGAAGTTGCGGCGTTAGAGAGAGGACGGCAGGAATCCTTCGACGGGTACACTCTTAGCCTAACACTGGGGTTGTGCGGGGGCGCACAACCCTTAAAGGTGAGCAGTGGATACATTTTTTTTAGTTTTAAATATCGCTGGTACTCCTCATTGCGCTCCCGTCATATTTTTCTTATTTACGCTCACAGCAGGCAGTTATATTCTATGCCCGTGTGCTGTCCCTTCAGATGTTACAGAGCTGGAATCGCTGTGGGACCTCGTGTGGATTACGTCTGACCTGGGTGATTTGGGGTTAATAAAGGGGTGAAGGAGGGTATTTTCTTTCAAATAAAGTTTTTTTGTGTTTATTTCGTTTCACTTACAAATTCATAATGGGGGGTCTCATAGACGCCTCCCATTACTAATTTAGGACTTAGTGGCAGCCATAAGCTGTTATTAACCCCTTATTACCCCAATTGCCAGCACACCAAAGCAATCGGGATGAACCTGGTAAAGTGCCGGGATTGTTGCACCTAATGGATGCGACAATCCTGGGCGGCTGCAGGCTGCTATTATTAGGCTGGTGGGGCCAACAGCATTGGGTCTTCACAGCCTGAGAATACCAGCTCACAGCTGTCAGCTTTATCATGGCTGGATATCAACATTGTTGTTTTTTTTTTTTTTGCAAATTATTTATTTAAATAATGTTAAAGAATCTGCAGCAGTGCCTTTTATTTTGATACACAGCCAGGAAAAGCACAGGGCTAGGGCTATAGCCTGTAGCCGACTGCTTTATCTGTGCTGAGTATCATAATATGGGGGACCCTATGCCAATTTTTCAATTTATTTAATTTTACAGCAATAGAGACGTGGACACACACATAGTGCCTCTGATTGAAAGCACAAGGTAGGGTGCGACTGATTGCAACCAGAGATGGGCAGGGGAAGCAGTGCATATGTTAGCGGGTAATGAGCAGCCCCAGAAGTAGCATTGGAGCTGCGCGAACGACTCGATAAGTGTAATGTGCCGGCTCCAATCCCCTATCCCTTCTACCATCATTCTTAAGTTCCTGATTCGGGTCTACATAGACTTATATGGCGACCGGCATTCGGCTAGATATCCACTATCAATTCCGGGCCTAAACCAGGTTTTTTAATTTTTAAACCCGGTTGCACCCGCCTATGTCAGGTATCTCCGACTGTGCCCACCACTAATCAGGAGTACCTGCCTAACAGCATCCGGGAAGCTGAGACATGGGGAGCTGTTTGATGAGTCGTAGATTGTCAAAGACTGTAGATTGTAAGGGGTACTTTGCATGTTGCGACATCGCTACTGCGATATCGTTGGGGTCAAATCGAAAGCGACGCACATCCGGCGCCGGTAACGACATCGCAACGTGTAAAGCCTAGATGCGCCAATAAACGATTGCAAAAGCGGCGAAAATCGGTGATCGGTGTAGTGTCGGTCATTTTCATAATGTCGCACCAATAGGAGATAAGATGTTGTTACTCGTTCCTGCGGCAGCACACATCACTACATGTGAAGCTACAGGAGCGAGGAACATCTCCTTACCTGCCTCCACCGGCAATGCAGAAGGAGGTGGGCGGGATGTTTACATCCCGCTCATCTCCGCCCCTCCGCTTCTATTGGACGCCTGCCGTGTGATGTCGCTGTGACGCCGCACGACCTGCCCCCTTAGGAAGGAGGGGGGTTGCCGGCCAGAGCGACGTCGCAGGGCAGGTAAGTGCGTGTGAAGCTGCCGTAGCGATAATTTTCGCTACGGCAGCTATCACAAGATATCGCAACTGCGACGGGGGCGGATACTATCACGCTCGGCATCGCTAGCCGATGCTAGCGATGTCGCAACGTGCAAAGTACCCCTAAGTCGTAGACTGTAGATTGTAAGGAAAGTACAATCATCAGAGTTGTTATTCCAGGTAGTACAAGTTTTAAAAAATTAAAAAACAATTTTAAAAACAACAACAAAAAAAAAAAACGTTTGTCGGGACACAAAAGTGTTGTAGCCATACGCACATTTTTAGTTAATTTTATTTGAGGGAGACAATCCAAATCCGAGCCGTTCTCACGGCCAGCGCAGGATGCAATTATAAATTATTGCTACACATTAAACCGTATATTTCAAATCAATCGCTTGCTCTAAAATAAAATGCAATAACCGTCAAAAATGATTTATATTTTTGGTCAAAAAAGCTACAAAAATAATTTACTAAAAGCACATTATGTTCAGCAGATGAATTTATTTGGACTTTACATTGTCACTACTGGGAAAGGTCAAAAGTGAAGGCAGTTTACTAATGGTGGGTGTCAATGGGAAGAAGCTCACAAGGAAGACGTGGTGGCGACAAACCTCCACCCTTTCAACACTGGCTAAAAGTCAGGACTATCAGCGGTGCACTTTACTCTACTATAGGCAATAACTCATCACCCCAGAAGCCATCATTTGCATCCTTCATTCGATAATCTACCCACCGAAAAAGTGTTGTCCACCTATCTTCTATGTCAACGTATACCCAATCTACTTTCCCGAAAACTGAGCTTGTACTTGTTTACGGAAATCAATGGAAGAACGTACAATTCAGATTTTCTAAAACTATTTTGCTCCCCCTTTTCGTACACTGATACTGTGCCGCCATTATCGGTACCAATGCTACTTCGCAGGATGCTATAGGCCTTCGTTCCTTGGCAAATTGAGAGGTTGAACCCCTTATGCAATCCACCTCCCCCCATTGAGTGTGCTGTGGGTAAACAAGAAGATATAGCGTTCCAGTTACGACCCCAAACACATTGTGCCGTTCAAGCCTCCCGATATCGACAGGTTTAGCAGACAGTCTAAGGGGTACTTTGCCCGTTGCGACATCGCACCTGCGATATCGTCGGGGTCAAATCGAAAGTGACGCACATCCGGCGCCGGTAACGATGTCGCAACGTGTAAAGCCTAGGAAAGAACAGTCAAAAATCGGTGATCTGTGTCACGTCGTTCATTTTCATAATGTCGGTGTGTCCGCAGGTACGATGTTGTTCCTCGTTCCTACGGCAGCACACATCGCTTGTGTGAAGCCGCAGGAGCGATTAACATCTCCTTACCTGCCTTCACCGGCTATGCGGAAGGAAGGAGGTGGGCAGGATGTTTACGTCCCGCTCATCTCCACCCCTCCGCTTCTATTGGCCGGCTGCTGTGTGACATCGCTGTGACGCCGCAAGACCTGCCCCCTTAGGAAGGAGGTGGGTCGCCGGCCAGAGCGACGTCGCAGGGCAGGTAAGTGCGTGTGAAGCTGCCGTGAGAAGCGAGGAAGTGCCTGTGAGAAGCGAGGAAGTGCGTGTGAAGCTCAGTCGGGTGCCGCAGGAGCGAGGAACAACATCGGACCGTTGCGTCAGCGTAATTATGGAATTCGCCGATGCTACACCGATGATACGATTACGACGCTTTTGCACTCATTAATCGTATCATCTAGGATTTACACACTACGATATCGACTGCGACGCCGGATGTGCGTCACTTTCGATTTGACCCCATCAACATCGCACCTGCGATGTCGTAGTGTGCAAAGCCCGCCTAAGGTCTATGGGAGCCTCAGATCAAAAAGATCAGTCGGCCACGTCCTATTTTGGACTGCCGATTGTTTTTTAAATGCTACTAGACAATATTTGGAGCACTCACCGAATGACCGATCCGGTGGATGAGTGAGACGGCCAAGATAGCTGCTGGCGGAAGAATCGGGTGAGCCATTGCTCAGCCAACAGCCATCAAATGTGTATGGCGGACTTTTACAATGCACATTAGATTGATTTTGGGGGGTTGCTTGGTGTCTTTTTTAGCACCACATCTGCCCTCAAGGTTTTTATTGTATTGCTGCTCGGCTCTATTAAAGTGACCTGAGGTTGAGCTGCTATACCACATACAACCTTTCGGCAGGTGTCTCACTACTTTTGGTAAACTATGTTGATGCACTGGTCCTGAAGAAGAGGTATATCCTCGAAACGCGTAGACCGATGGAATAAAAGAATACGTTTATAACATCAACGTGCTACATCTTCATTTTGGCTGATGCGCGGCATTAACCCCCTCTTCACTCTGATTTGTATGCACATCCACGTGGGGGCTGCAGCAGACGCCATCATCCTATGCTTTATCAGTGGTTGTGACTATCACAACCTTTTCAGGTGAGTGTATTTTTCCTGATCTACCTCACTGATCTGTTGGTATTACACTATCAGCGCTCCTTATTTTTCAGTTTATACTTTTGGTAAACAGCGGCCATGTTTTCTAGTCCTGTACAGCAGCTTTACATATCTTGTATTTGCCATTAATTTACCAACTCAATAGGTTGTGTCACTATGACAAGCTCTTTGTAAATTACAGTATATAGACGTAAAATCAGGGGGTCCCACTCATACAGATGGCCTTACTGTGTATTGCATTTGAGTGGCCGACGTATAAGCTATCATTTTCCTGCAAGGGTTCAGAACCTGGATGTCTAGTGATCAGCTGGGACTGGACAATGTGGATCCAGGAGTCTGGCCAATTGCCACAAGGGGGTCGTTTTTACCTGTTTTAATGCAAATCGGATCCCACTATTTAAAGATTGGGTTTTGCCTTCCTCTGGATCAACTGGGGTTTGTATATATCAAAAGGTTGAACTCCTTAAAGGAGTTATCTGGGGTGAGATTTTTTCTTCTGAGGAAGGGAAGAAGGAAGGAAGGAAGGGAGGAATGGAAGAGGGAAGGAAGTGTGACGGCCCTGGAGTAGTCAGGGCGTCAAAGGGGACTGCACGCTCTTTATACTCAACCCCTCTTGGGTCTGGGTTTCCAACTTGCCGCACTGCCTCCATCAGCATCCAAAATTCCCAATCACACCTTGCACCACACCTTGTCAGGCCCACCAGTGGGCTGCTAAGCTAGAATAGGGCCGGCCACCTAGAGGTCAGACAGGGAGGTGGGAGGTGATAAGTCAGTTGGCTCCAGGGGAGCGAAGGGAGAGTCTAGCGTAGCCCTCAAGCAGTGGGGAGCTAGGAGGGAGCGTGTGGCTCTCGGGGAGGAGAAGATTGGGTTGCAGACGGTGGTCTGGACCCGGAGGAGTCGAGACCTGGTCGCGAGATATTGTGACTTGGTACATGGACTTAGGCGGGCTGTACACGTTGCGACATCGGTTATGATATATCGTCGGGGTCACGTCGTTAGTGACGCACATCCGGCGCCGTTACCGACATCACAGCGTGTAAACCCTAGGAACGAAGATCACTGATCGCAAAAACGTCAAAAACCGTTGATCGGTGACACGTTGCTCCATTCCATAATATCGTTACTGCTGCCGGTACGATGTTGTTTGTCGTTTCTGCAGGCAGCACACATCGCTGTATGTGACACCGCAGGAACGACAAACATCTCCTTACCTGCGTCCACCGGCAATGCGGAAGGAAGGAGGTGGGCGGGATGTTATGTACCGTTCATCTCCGCCCCTCCGCTTCTATTGGCCGGCCGCTTAGTGAGGTCGTGGTGACGTCACTGTGATGCTGAACGCACCTCCCCCTTGAAGGAGATATTGTTCAGCGGTCACAGCGACGTCGCCGACCAAGTATGTGCGTGTGAAGCTGCCATAGCGATAATGTTCGCTACGGCAGCAATCACCACATATCGCATGTGCGAAGAGGGCGGGTGCTATCGCGCTCAACATCGCTAGCAATTGCTAGCGATGTCGCAGCGTGTAAAGCCCGCCTTAGTCTTGGAGGACGGTCGGTAGCTCAAGTACAATAGCCGGTCTGGGACCAAAAGCATGTCGGGGTACTGGGCCCTAGGTCGGAGAGAGGCTTCAAGCAACCCGGCAATTAACCTGCGGAGGATAGGGCCTTTATGGACTGTCCCCGCGAAACTCAGAGATCAGGGGGCACTAGCACAACGAGGGGGATAGGGCTTTCCAACCAAAGCAGCCCACTGAAATGCAAAGCGTGAGCTCCTTCACACCAAAAAGCAGGGCCCAGACAGCTTCAATCTTATGGGCCACTTGGACACTACTAAATTTGTGCACGGAGGCAGGCTCTGGACCATCAGGCAGTGCTGGAGGGGACGGAGACCCGGACGAGCTTCCCCAAGAGGGCAGTGGCACTCAGAGACTTGGTTTACTGCGTTGTCAGTGTCTGCTTTCCTTCTGAGTGAGCACCTGATTAACCCCTGCTCCCAGTGAGCCTGCGCTCCCCTGCAATCTCCCCCATCATCCAGAGTCCCGGGGCCTTCCCTACCCGTGGAGGGTAACGTCATCTGGCTGCCCCTGTTCCATCACCCCGGGTACTCCCACTGGCAGTGGTGGTACTCCCCGTTACCGCACACCACGGGTGGCATCACAAACTATCTAATCCCCTATAAATAATCCCCCATCACATTTTAGAGTGTTCCCGAGCCCCCGGGTTCGGAGACCCTTGAGCCACGAGTAGTGACACCCGATCCGAGCGGTTCGATCGCTGTTGGGGCGGTACAGAAGGGAGTAAGGGAGGGAGGGAGAGAATGAAGGAAGAGAGGGAATGAAGGGAGGGAAGGTAGGAAAGGAGGGAAAGGAAGAAAGGGAAGAAGGAAGAAAGGGAGTAAGGAAGAAAGGGAAGAAGGAAGAAAGGGAGTAAGGGAGAGATGGAATGAAGGAAGGGAGGGAGTGAAAGAAGAGAGGGAATGAAGGAAAGGAGGGAATAAAGCAAGGGAAGCAAGGAAAGGAGGGAAAGGGAGGGAGGAAGGGAAGAAGGAAGAAAGGGAGTAAAAGAAAGAGGAAGGGAAGGAAGGAAAAGAGCAAGGGAGGAAGGGAATGATGGAAGGGAGGGAATGAAAGAAGCGAGGGAATGAGGGAAGGGGGGAATAAAGGAAGGGAGGGAATGAAGGGAAGGAAGGATGGAAAGGAGGGAAAGGGAGGAAAGGAAGGAAGGGAAGAAGGAAGGAAGAGAGTAAGTGAGAGGAGGAAGGAAGGTGTTAAGGGAGGGAGGGAATATAGGAAGGGAGAGAATGAAAGAAGGGAAGATAGAAAGGAAAGGAGGGAAGAAAGGAAGGGAGGGAAAGAGAGGAAAGGAAAGAAGGGATGGAGGGGAGGGACGGATAGGAGGAAAGGAAGGAAGGAAGGATCCCCTGCCATTTCTGTTCAGACTCCTCCCCAGTGCCTCACCAGTCTCTACTTTCCACTGCAGCAGGAGCATGTGACCCCTGAAGCCAATCACTGTCTGTTGTGTTGTTCCTTGGCCAGTGATTGGCTGCAGCTGTCACATATCATTGCTACAGCAAAAAGTAAAGACGGTGAGAGAGTGGGGGAAGGCGGTGTCTGTGCAGATGAGCAATCGGTAGGGTGAGCGTTGCTTCAAGCTTCAGCCTTTTCTATTTATTTTTTTTAGTCACGCCTCTGACAACAAATGATCAGAAACCAATATAAACGGAACAAAAAAAAAATACAGAATCAACCAGAATAAATTATTTTTATACGCAACCTGTAATTATAAATAAAAAAATCATTACGATTCCACCCATTCTCTACACTAATATGACAATTCTGTTAGTATTTTGACTCGAAAAACACAATCATCCCCTCGTACAGCCGCACCCTGGCTCCATTAATTATTAGCCAGCTTCAGCTTTCCTACACGAGAGCCCTCGTTCCCCGTAATACATTCCATCTTAATTGTTGTGTGGTTTTTAATTCTGCAAAAATTAAAAAAAAATAGGAAAAAAAATTAAATAAATAAAACAAAAATCTGTCTCCATTATTCTAATGCATCATGTATCTGCGTGCCCTTCTGAAAGCCAGAAAATAGATATAAATTTATATTCGTACAGTATAGTGACATCATTTCAAAAGGCAGAAGCTTTTAAAAATGCATCCAGAGGGGATTTATTTCCGTACTCCAGAGCAACGGAACACCATCCAGATGATGTGCTCTTCTTTCTCTTCTTTTACTTGGAATGTTGCCATCTTTGTCAATGCTCGCTTCATGCAAGTTAATCAATTTGAGGTTTAGTTACACTGCTGAGGCTTGCATTCTATAGATTGCTAGAAAGTAATTCGAACTTGCAGAATTTATTAACCAAACACCAATTATCATTAAACAGCACTGCATTATCCAGCTTTACTACCTGACACAAACTACTTAATGAAATTTTAGATTAAAGTTATTCACTGCTTGATTTATTGTACTAAACTAATGTAGCTAAAGTACTGATGCTAGTTCAAGCTGAATATTTTTTTTTTTTTTTTAAAGGTTTACCCAAGGGAGTGCTAACCCTTATTGGTATCACAGCAACGGGTGTGACCCGGAGAAAATATTTGATTTTACCCCCCCCACCACCTTTATTTAAATATAGGGCTTTATGCTTCCGAGAGGGAGGAGGGGGCGCCAGCCGTGACCTATGAAGTCTAAAAAAAAAAAAACTGTTTACAGCACAATGTTTGCAAGATGAAACAGCCGCAAAATGTGTTACATATAAGACTTCAGAGTAAACAGGAGCACCAGATGTTCTTTGATGTTAATAATGGCATTTATTATTAATATTAATTAGACTGCATTCAGCAATACATTTGGGCCATTTCCAAGTCAATTAAGGAAAACGACATTCGGGAGATGTTCTGAACGACATTTTAAGGCAGGTGTTCCACAGCTCCCTAATAAAACAATTTTTTCAGGCGCTTGAAAAACAACCAATTTTAAAAAAAAATAAAATAAAATATTGTGCTTTTTTTTAACTCGGTGGTAATTTTTGCATTTAAACAACAACAAAAAAAAGATCAAGAATTTCAGCTGCTACAATAAAAATAAAATAGATTAAAAATGACAAAATAAAAAATAAAGATAAAATAAAACAGTAAAAAGAAAATAAAGATGATAACACTATATAAAAAAAGCTGAAAAAAAGCAATAAAAAGAAAATAAAGATGATAACACTATATAAAAAGATGAAAAAAAAGCAAAAAAATAAAAATTCTAACACTTATTTTTTTCATCTTTTTATAGTGTTATAATTTTTATTTTCTTTGTTTTGTTCATCTTTTTACATTGTGTTATCTTTTTCTTTTTACTGTTTTTCTTTTTTTTGATCTTTTTGTACAGTGTTTTCATCTTTTTCTTTTTACTGTTTTTCATCTTTATTTTATTTTTGTTTTTTTCATCTTTTTATAAAGATGAAAAACAGTAAAAAGAAAAAGATGAAAACACTATATAAAAAGATGAAAAAAACAAAAATACAATAAAGATGGATAAACAATAAAAATAAAATAAAGATGAAAAAAACAATAAAAATAAAATAAAGAAGGATAAACAATAAAAATACATAGGTTAAAAATGAAAAAAAAAAAGATAAAAAATAAAGATAAAAAAAGATAAAAATCTATGAAAAGATAAATGATGAAAATATAAAAATAAAATAGATTAAATGGGAAAAAGTAAAGATAAAAAACAAAAATAAAGATGAAAAAACAATTATAAAATAAAGATGAAAAAACTATATAAAAAGTAACATGAAAAAATAAAAATGAAATAAAGATGAAAAAAAAATAAAAATAAAACAGATTAAAAATGGAAAAAAATAATAAAGATAAACACAAATAAAATAAAGATGAAAAAACTAAAATTATATAGAAAATAAAGATTGAAAACTAGATAAAAATAAAATAAAGATGAAAAAACAATAAAAATAAATCAAAAATGAAAAAGAAAAGATGAAAATAATAAAGATGAAAAAAAATACAAATAAAATAAGATGAAAAAAACTATAAAAATAAAGATGAAAAAAAACAATTAAAAATAAAGATGAAAAAACTAAAGATATAAAAATAAAACATTAAAAATGAAATAAATAAAAGATAAAAAACAATAAAAATAAAGATGAAAAAACTAAAAAAATGAAAAAAACAAAAATAAAAGATTAAAAATGAAAAAGTAAAGATAAAAAAACAAAATAAAGATGAAAAAAATAAAAATAAAACAAAGATGAAAAAACTATAAAAATAAAACATTAAAAATGAAAAAAATAATAAAGATGAAAAAACTATAAAAAAAATAAAGATGGAAAAAAACAAAAATAAAATAAAGATGGAAAAACTGTAAAAATAAAGATGAATAAAACAATAAAAATAAAATAAAGAAAAAAAATAAAAATAAAGATGAAAAAACTATATATGGATGAAAGAAACAATAAAAATAAAACAATAAAAATGACAAAAATAATAAAGAAAACTATAGAAAAAATAAAGATGAAAAATTAAAGATGAAAAATCTATATAAAAAAGATAAAAGACAATAAAGATGAAGAAATATATAAAAATAATAAAGATAAATACCCAATAAAAATAAGATTTAAAATGAAAAAAAAAAAAAAAAAAATATATATATATATATATATATATATATATATACATCATTATAAAGAATAGCATGCTACGTTACCCCGATTGGCTTGATAATAGGTTAGTATATTGAGAAAGGTAAATTTGACATAGGATTTTTTTTTTCTATTTTTTTTCATTATAAATGAAATGATTGAGAGATGCTCGGTGCACGTTCCACATTCGCCATCTTAAATGGCCCTTGTGTTATTACATTCTGGCAAACTGTACAAGAAAGGAAAAAAAAACCCATGAAACAATATCATATTACCTTTCTTGTCAACTATCTGGAATATGTTTAGAATTTTAAAGACGTTCCAGTTGTATTTAGTCAATTTTCCATCTCGCTACATATTCATATTTAATCTTCCTGAGACATCTATCATTAATGGAGAACATAAGTTCGGAAATTGCCCACACAATGCGGATTGTGATTTAATATTATTTATGTGAAGGTTGAAGAAATACGACGCGGCGATTTCACGTTTTTACAGTTTTCACAAGGTAAATGGGCCCTTACATCGATGCAAATGGGGTTTATATTGACTGTCGTAATTAAAGTTTGTTTTATTTTTTTTCCCAGTATTTATGGAAAAAGAGGAGCGGTGGGATTTATCAGATTAGCCTTTATGTTTAACAAAATAAATAAGGTATTTTGTATTGTTATTGAGGAGCACAAATGGAAAAAAATAAAGACAACACTGGATAGAAATATATGAAAATAAATCCAAAACTTGTGAAAAGAATAAGAAAAAATAAACATGAACGAAAATATATTGTTAAGATACAAAAAAATATTAATATATGGTATTTTTTCTGCTGTCACAGATGAAAAAAAACAATGTTGGTCACAGAAAGGAATGAAAAATTCCAAATACAGCATCTACTATTGCAATTTACCCCATTCCCTCGAAAACTTCATCTCCAGACATAACCCCTGTACTCGCGGGTGCTGTTTAAAGCCGACCTAGTATTCTTATCTCGAACAACCTCTTTAAATAAGACGTCTAAGAGGAACATGTATGATCCTTTGCCAGATCTGTCGAGTATTTACCATGAGCTGGGGAGAAGCCACCATTTCCCTCCTCTATGATGTTGCAATAGAGGCCGGAGGACATGTAATCATTCATCACAAAAGAGGTCAAAGCCTCCAGGTCTACAGTAGAATTTGGAGACCTCGAATTGTCACCTTCGTACCAATGAGAGCCTCAGAAACCTCCAAGAGACATTTCTAGTGTTACATTATTGGGCATCAATAAATTGAGCCCCAACAGTCAAGTCATGGGGTGATCGGCTACACAAGTCTCCAGATACATGGACATACTTAGCGTATCAACCACACAATTTGACTGGCATTGTTCAATGAGTCATTGTTCGCAAAACTTTTTGTTTTTGTTTTATTGGCATAGATTTTTTTTTCTATTATCGACTTTTTAGAATAAATCTTGTGGGAATTTTAGGGGTTCTTTTTGGCACATGGAAGTGCTTACTTGATGAACCTTCGTTGGTTACAGACCAGGCGAAATGCGTTGCAAGTATAAGCGATGACTTTGCACTGGGGCTAGCTGAATTATTGAACGATTGTCTATGTGGATAGTAATGACCATCTGACTTTATCCTAAGTTCTCTCTGCCCTAAACTTTACTGTGTTGTGTCAATCGTCTGCTTTCCTCTGTGTCGCATGTGCTGTTGACCAACTGGGATACTTGAGTGGTATAGGGTAGGTTTCTAAAGGGGATTGCCTTTTAGGAGCATTTCACATACTTGTGTTTCTTGGTCCAAGTACTGACTGAGCTGAAGGTACTGGCCTCTGGTCTCCTAACCTGAACAGAAGATCCATGGCCAGATGGGATATCTTGGTCCAAGTATGTACGAAGCTGAAGGTACTAGCCTGTGATCTCCTAACCTGACCAGAAAATCCCTGGCCATATTGGACATCTTGGTCCGAGTATGGATGGAGCTGAAAGTACTGGCCTCTGGTCTCCTAACCTGAACAGATGATCCATGGCCAGATTGGACATCTTGGTCTGAGTATGGACTAAGGTGAAGGTACTGGTCTTGGATCTAACCTGAACAGAAGATCCATGGCCAGACTGGACATCATGCAAACTTTTTGTTCTCGTATTGATTACTTGTGAATTTTCTTAATAAGGTCTCGAATGTGGTTGGCCAACCTCAATGCCTTTTATTCCCTTTTCTTAACAACCCTAATCTACCCTTGATTTTGATCTTGGTATGTTACTTTTTCATTTTCATTCATGAAAACCATCAGGGTCATACCAGGATGAGAACCTCTCATGTTGTATTTAGGACAAACTATCACTTGCTTATTGATGCCTGGATGAGGGTCTTGGGATTCTGAATTGATATGAGGAGCGAACCTGTGTAATGCAATGTTACGATGTCCATCAAAATGTACCCAAAAACATTCTCCTAATAGTATATAGTCTTCAATGATGGATTGACTCCAAAATTGGTAATCTCGTTGAACCAGGACAGTTATCTCATTGACAAAATTAATTCTAAGTAATAAAAGGTGACCTAGGTCCCTTTTCTGTCAGCCAGTAAAAAAAAGTGTCAACAAAGAAGGTATCTATGATTTCAATGAAAACCGCCAGGCAATTAGGCAGTTTCACGCTTCTATCCCTTAGCGTTTTCAACTCCATATACCAGCTATTGTCCCATGGCCCTTCTAAAAACAAGGACTATCCATAGCAGGAAACAATTTTGATACTGAGTTAGACATTTTGGAGGGTCTCAGCTTAAGAGAAAGAATCATGGAATGGTAGAGTTGGAAGAGACCCGAGGGGCCATTGGGTCCAACCCCCTGCAAGTGCAGGTTTTCCTAAATCGTCCCAGCTATATGTTTGTCTAGCTTCCGCGTGAAGATTTTCATTGATGGAGATCTCACCACCTCCCGATCCAAATTCTCCACTAACACAGATCACCAGGACATCCTCAGAGTTATAATAAATGTCCTTTTATTTGGGTCAAGTTTCGATCATTCTTCAGTATTTGAAGAGACAGTACACAAAATAAGTACAAAACAATGACACAATACCACCCACAGACGAAAACTTCACCCATGTAGCAAAACAATAAAAGCCATTGCCTGCAGATTACAATTACGTAAGGGAAGATCTTATGACCCTAACCCAAGTCATGCTTTTAACTTACAAGAACCCTACATTACACGTTGCCCCAAAGGCCATCTGTTGTGTAGAATTACAATAATAGTAAAATACAATGACCACCACAATCCAAAATAATAGAAAACTTATCCTATGGCTGATGTTACTTTTAGGTTACAGTCAAGAGATGTGACAAACCACGGTTGAGGTTATTTTTGAAAGCCGGATGTCCAGCTACTGGACCGCCAGTGATCAGCTGTCAACAAGAGATTCTTTTTCCTTAGTATAAGGCCGGAGTCACACTTGCGAATGGCTCGCATCACATTCACCCGACAGGAGCGGGTTGGCTGCATGTATTTCTATGCAGCTGAGATGCTCCTGACCGGCGAGAGATAGGCCATGCCCGTGTGATGCCGATGCGAGACTTGCGAGAGTTACTCACAAGTGTGACTCCAGCCTAAAGCCAGGTTCGGCATAGTGGGAAAAATAGACAAAAAATCTCTATACTTCCTTACTTTTCTGTCACACAGCTCTGGATGGATGATGCAATGGTAAATGACCATCTCTACTGGAAAAGGAAGCAAGGGAAATGATCGGGAACGTTGCAAGTGCTGCAGACGATCGGCAAGAGATCGGTTAGTACAGTTTTTAGACCAAACTGGGAGCAGTTTAAAAATCAGTGATTCCGAACCTCCTCGGGCAAGGTTTGGACACGTATATAAACCTACAAGAATTCCTACAAAGGGGAGGTCCCAAAAACCTAACAGAAAACTAAAAACTCCGGTGAAAGCCCAAAAATAGAAGACATTTTTGAAATGAGGAAACACTGGAAAAGAGGGACCAGAACAGTCAATGATCAAATACAAAAGTTGAGTTGATAATTATAGTGGAAAAATGACAGACAGTGAGAGCAACCATGATGGAAAAGGTTGCCAGAAATAAAGCTGCACCATAAAACACCACCAGATGGCCAAACACCTGCTGAACCAAAGCTACAATGTAAATATAACATCATAAGCTGGAGGAGGGAGGGTGAAAAGTAATAATAGTAAAAAATATTGAATCTAATCACCCCATACGTGCTAACCTCCTAGAAAGCCATAAAAAGATAAAGGCATCGTTACCTTGGGACATGGTAAATAGCAGGCATACAACCAACTCAGGTGGCAGGGACAGAGGCCTCGACGCGCGTTTCACCAGGCGTTGCTTCGTCAGGAAGCAAGTGAAACAGCCGAGAATGTTGCGAATGGTGCAGACAATCGGCAAAGGATCAATGTGTTTTAGACCAAACAGGGAGCAGTTTAAAAATCAGTGATTCTGAACCTCCTCGGGCCAAGTTTGGACATGTGGCGGTTCGGTTGGTTTGCTGCCAAAGGTTAACTCATCTTTACCAACGAGGACTCTTAGGAGCCATTGTATAGTTGTTGTCACGTCATCACCAGGGCCTACTCCGGGGATATCTTCCCCGGTCACCAGGCACCGCTCTACTGTCACGTCTCCACCAGGGTCTGCTCCGGTGACGTCTGCCCCGGTCATCAGGCACTGCTCTACTGTCACTTCTCCACCAGGGCCTGCTTTGGTGACGTTTGCGCTCGGTCACCAGGCGCAGCTAGACTGTCACGTCTCCACGACCTGGTGACGTCTTCCCGGGTCACCAGGCGCTGCTCTGCTCACACTGCAGGCAGTGCTGGTGATGGGGGAGAAGTCAGTTCCAGGGGCTCTGGTGGGTGGAGTCGCCGCACTCTCGCCAGGCTTGATCTGGCTCGAACTTTCAGTACTGCTGATTGACTGTAGGGGTGTGTGCCTTCCAGCTGGTATCAACTCCTACTCCAGCCTATGGAAGGCACTATACCCTTTTTATATCCTTCAGTGTTCCTGGATCTTTGCCAGATATAGTCTTGTGTTGCTGTGAGCCACATCCTCCCTGGTACAGTGCACCTTGCTTTATGTCTCGCATGAACTTGGCTTTGTTTATTGACGTCCCTCCTGCCTGCTGTTTTGTACCTCGCCTGATATCCTGGTTTTGACCTCGGCCTGTTTTCTGGACATTCCTCCTGCCTGCTCTTTCGTACCTCGCCTGACATCTCGGTTTGACCTCGGCCTGTTTTTATGGATATTCTGGTTTAGACCTTGCCTGGCGACTATCCCTTAGGCAGTGAACCCCTGGACCCTGCAGTAATAGATCCCTGTATAGGGGTTAAAGGGTTTCGGGGTACTTCGGCGTCCTGCTTACTGGGTGGCTTGCCATTACAGTTGTGTAGTGTTCGGTTAATCTATATTATTATTTGCATACACAATACACCGATCTCTACAATCGGATCTTGTTGATACATGAAGACATATGAAACACATAACATCCCCCAGTTTTGAGAACGGGCGTCGAGAACTCCGGCTTTTCAGTCACCTCAATTTGAACAAGTAGGTTAATGGCATTTATTAAAGATCTTGATTAATTTAAATTTATCTGAAAATGAAGAAGCAAAAACACTGATTAAAGACAAGAATAGTCTGAGCAACATTACGGCAAAATAACAGCGCTGCATTCTAATGAACTCCCAAGACTTCATCATCCGCGAGCGCCCCCCACCTTCCTCCCCCCCACAGCCAACCAATCCAACATACTTAAACTACATCACTACCATGCGAGTCCATTGCAGAAAGACGACTCAAAAAACCCCCAAAAAACAACAAATAAATGATAATCTAATATATAAAGCTGAATGTGTTTGTGTGTGTGTATGTGTGTATGTATGTCCAGGATTGGCATCTGCACCATCGCAGCTACAGCCACAAAATTTTGCACACTCACACTTCTAGACCCCGAGAGCGTCATAGGCTACATTTTGAGGGGAAATTTTAACCCCGCGCTTTACAGTTATTCACCAAAAAACCTGCCTCCATTAAAGCGAATGGAGCTGGGAGTCACAGTGCAGCCAGAACTTCAGAAGAATGCGCAGCCACGCCCTTATAAGGAATGTTGGCGTGTCACAATGCAGCCAGGGAAAGAGACAGACACAGACAGGGAAAGAGGCAGACACAGACAGGGTAAGAAACAGACATAGGCAGGGTAAGAAACAGACATAGGCAGGGTAAGAGACAGACACAAAGAGACAGAAACAGACAAAGAGACAGACAGGGAAAGAGACAGACAGGTAAAGAGAGAGATGAAGAGACAGACAGACACAGGGAAACAGACAGGGAAAGAGGGAAAGAGACAGACAGGGAAAGAGAGGGAAAGAGACAGGGTAAGAGACAAAGACAGGTAAAGAGACAGACACAGGGAAACAGACAGACAGGGAAAGAGAGCGAAAGAGACAGACAGGGAAAGAGACAGACAGGGAAAGAGACAGACAGATAGACAGAGAGGGAAAAAGATTGAGACAGACGGAGAAAGAGACAGAGACAGTCAGAGTTAGACAGGGAAAGAGATAGAGAGAGACAGGGAGATATATACAGAGGGGGAGACAGACAGAGAATGGGAGCGAAACAGAGAGACAGTTACTATCCCGGGCGTTACATACATTCTATTTATACATTCCATCCCGGGAATGTTAATACATTCTATTTTGTTAACAACAGTTATTAACCCGGGCGAAGTCGGGCAGTACAGCTAGTATTTAATAAAAGGCTCAAAGGCAATAAAAAAAAAAGCATACAGGAAACACGAAGCAAAAAAAAAAAAGAATAAACACCATCGTTTGCATCTCTCGTCTTCGAGACCCTGCCCTGGAAATCAGGAATACAATTCAATTGTTTACAGTGTTCGCCAGACAAGAGCCGGGATTTATTTTAAGTAGATATCGCGCTGATCGATGTCGAAAGTTATTGCAATAAAAAAGAGAAAACTGCCTTCCGTGCTTACATTAAACCCAGACTTAGAAAAGCTCACATCTCACCAATGTTCTCCTGTTTGGCATGTGTTTTATGCTCGGCACCATAGTCTAGTACATTAGCAATCTGTGCCTTCATTTATCAGCGCTACATTTTGAATTGTATATTTATGGCACTGTGCACTTTTCATAGCTGAAAATTAATGAACATGCCTCTCTCATAACAAACAGGCACCTGTGCGGCAGAGATAGCAATCGGAAACAGATTTATATTTATTAGCGTGTTTGGAGGCTGGAATTTCTGTAAGCCTATCCTGAAACATTGATTAAAATTGGATAATATTCCCACTAAAATAAAAACACACAAAAAAATATAAAAAATAAAAACCCTTCTCGCTTTAATTTATGCTCATGGTGTTGTGGTGTGTGGGTTGTATTTTTTATTTTTTTTTATTTTTAATGTTATTATTCTATTCTGCTCTGATTCTGCTGCCGGTAATATTTAGTTGTTGTGGTTATTTTTCAATCAAATGAACAGAACACATTTAAGGGAAATATATACGCGACACTGATAGGCACTCGTTTCCGAAAATTACTCACCGGCTGATTACACAAAGAAAAATGGTGTAACATGCCTGAAATCTTAATAAAGGCGAAAAGTAAACGTGCGCTATGGTTTATGATATATGCTGCTATAAGCTGGGCATCTCCTGTATATAATTATATATGTACAGCTGGTATAACCCGGGCATCTCCTGTATATAATTATATATGTACAGCCGGTATAACCTGGGCATCTCCTGTATATAATTATATATGTACAGCCGGTATAACCTGGGCATCTCCTGTATATAATTATATATGTAGAGCCGGTATAACCTGGCATCTCCTGTATATAATTATATATGTACAGCCTGTATAACCTGGCCATCTCCTGTATATAATTATATATGTACAGCCGGTATAACCTGGGCATCTCCTGTATATAATTATATATGTACAGCCGGTATAACCTGGACATCTCCTGTATATAATTATATATGTACAGCTGGTATAACCCGGGCATCTCCTGTATATAATTATATATGTACAGCTGGTATAACCTGGGCATCTCCTGTATATAATTATATATGTACAGCCGGTATAACCTGGGCATCTCCTGTATATAATTATATATGTACAGCCGGTATAACCCGGGCATCTCCTGTATATAATTATATATGTACAGCTGGTATAACCTGGGCATCTCCTGTATATAATTATATATGTATAGCCGGTATAACCCGGGCATCTCCTGTATATAATTATATATGTACAGCTGGTATAACCTGGGCATCTCCTATATATAATTATATATGTACAGCCGGTATAACCTGGACATCTCCTGTATATAATTATATATGTACAGCTGGTATAACCTGGGCATCTCCTGTATATAATTATATATGTACAGCCGGTATAACCCGGGCATCTCCTGTATATAATTATATATGTACAGCCGGTAAAACCTGGGCATCTCCTGTATATAATTATATATGTACAGCCGGTATAACCCGGGCATCTCCTGTAGATAATTATATATGTACAGCTGGTATAACCTGGGCATCTCCTGTATATAATTATATATGTACAGCTGGTATAACCTGGGCATCTCCTGTATATAATTATATATGTACAGCTGGTATAACCAGGGCATCTCCTGTATATAATTATATATGTACAGCTGCTATAACCCGGGCATCTCCTGTATATAATTATATATGTACAGCCGGTATAACCCGGGCATCTCCTGTATATAATTATATATGTACAGCCGGTATAACCCGGGCATCTCCTGTATATAATTATATATGTACAGCTGCTATAACCCGGGCATCTCCTGTATATAATTATATATGTACAGCCGGTATAACCTGGGTATCTCCTGCATATAATTATATATGTACAGCTGGTATAACCTGGGCATCTCCTGTATATAATTATATATGTACAGCCGGTATAACCTGGGCATCTCCTGTATATAATTATATATGTACAGCCGGTATAACCCGGGCATCTCCTGTATATAATTATATATGTACAGCCGGTATAACCCGGGCATGTCCTGTATTTAATTATATATGTACAGCCGGTATAACCTGGGCATCTCCTGTATATAATTATATATGTACAGCCGGTATAACCCGGGCATCTCCTGTATATAATTATATATGTACAGCCGGTATAACCCGGGCATCTCCTGTATATAATTATATATGTACAGCCGGTATAACCTGGGCATCTCCTGTATATAATTATATATGTACAGCCGGTATAACCCGGGCATCTCCTGTATATAATTATATATGTACAGCCGGTATAACCTGGGCATCTCCTGTATATAATTATATATGTACAGCCGGTATAACCTGGGTATCTCCTGTATATAATTATATATGTACAGCCAGTATAACCTGGGTATCTCCTGTATAAAATTATATATGTACAGCCGGTATAACCTGGGCATCTCCTGTATATAATTATATATGTACAACCGGTATAACCTGGGCCTCTCCTGTATATAATTATATATGTACAGCTGGTATAACCCGGGCATCTCCTGTATATAATTATATATGTACAGCCGGTATAACCTGGGCATCTCCTGTATATACTTATATATGTACAGCTGCTATAACCCGGGCATCTCCTGTATATAATTATATACAGTCAGGGCCAGAAATATTTGGACAGTGACACAAGTTTTGTTATTTTAGCTGTTTACAAAAACATGTTCAGAAATACAATTATATATATAATATGGGGTGAAAGTGCACACTCCCAGCTGCAATATGAGAGTTTTCACATCCAAATCAGAGAAAGGGTTTAGGAATCATAGCTCTGTAATGCATAGCCTCCTCTTTTTCAAGGGACCAAAAGTAATTGGACAAGGGACTCTAAGGGCTGCAATTAACTCTGAAGGCGTCTCCCTCGTTAACCTGTAATCAATGAAGTAGTTAAAAGGTCTGGGGTCGATTACAGGTGTGTGGTTTTGCATTTGGAAGCTGTTGCTGTGACCAGACAACATGCGGTCTAAGGAACTCTCAATTGAGGTGAAGCAGAACATCCTGAGGCTGAAAAAAAAGAAAAAATCCATCAGAGAGATAGCAGACATGCTTGGAGTAGCAAAATCAACAGTCGGGTACATTCTGAGAAAAAAGGAATTGACTGGTGAGCTTGGAAACTCAAAAAGGCCTGGGCGTCCACGGATGACAACAGTGGTGGATGATCGCCGCATACTTTCTTTGGTGAAGAAGAACCCGTTCACAACATCAACTGAAGTCCAGAACACTCTCAGTGAAGTAGGTGTATCTGTCTCTAAGTCAACAGTAAAGAGAAGACTCCATGAAAGTAAATACAAAGGGTTCACATCTAGATGCAAACCATTCATCAATTCCAAAAATAGACAGGCCAGAGTTACATTTGCTGAAAAACACCTCATGAAGCCAGCTCAGTTCTGGAAAAGTATTCTATGGACAGATGAGACCAAGATCAACCTGTACCAGAATGATGGGAAGAAAAAAGTTTGGAGAAGAAAGGGAACGGCACATGATCCAAGGCACACCACATCCTCTGTAAAACATGGTGGAGGCAACGTGATGGCATGGGCATGCATGGCTTTCATTGGCACTGGGTCACTTGTGTTTATTGATGACATAACAGCAGACAAGAGTAGCCGGATGAATTCTGAAGTGTACCGGGATATACTTTCAGCCCAGATTCAGCCAAATGCCGCAAAGTTGATCGGACGGCGCTTCATAGTACAGATGGACAATGACCCCAAGCATACAGCCAAAGCTACCCAGGAGTTCATGAGTGCAAAAAAGTGGAACATTCTGCAATGGCCAAGTCAGTCACCAGATCTTAACCCAATTGAGCATGCATTTCACTTGCTCAAATCCAGACTTAAGACGGAAAGACCCACAAACAAGCAAGACCTGAAGGCTGCGGCTGTAAAGGCCTGGCAAAGCATTAAGAAGGAGGAAACCCAGCGTTTGGTGATGTCCATGGGTTCCAGACTTAAGGCAGTGATTGCCTCCAAAGGATTCGCAACAAAATATTGAAAATAAAAATATTTTGTTTGGGTTTGGTTTATTTGTCCAATTACTTTTGACCTCCTAAAATGTGGAGTGTTTGTAAAGAAATGTGACAATTCCTACAATTTCTATCAGATATTTTTGTTCAAACCTTCAAATTAAACGTTACAATCTGCACTTGAATTCTGTTGTAGAGGTTTCATTTCAAATCCAATGTGGTGGCATGCAGAGCCCAACTCGCCAAAATTGTGTCACTGTCCAAAGATTTCTGGACCTAACTGTATAACCAGGCATATTGTATGTTAAAACAAAACCTACAGAAGTCTGCTGTTTGGCTGCGCACTTGCGGCCGCCTCTGTGACCTTCACCACCGTCTGCCGGATCCTTCATGTTCTCGAATGCTGAGATGGAAATAAATATGTTTTCACCTATAATAAGTTACACAGCACTAATGGGCTGAACATCATTTATATCAAATTACTTTCCGCATTCCTCATTGGCTGTCAGATAATGTGTTTCTTAGGTCGGGCGCTGGCCTCTTAACATGTTGATTGCCTTACTGAGGCATAAGTAATGTTGTACAGACATAATCTTGCATCCATCTTTAACTGGTGGCGTGAAGGAGCAGGAATCAGTCAATCCAGAGCCGAACGCCGGGCGAAATAATCAGAACTCGTCCATTTGCCGGCACTCAGGAACATTGAATCTGACGGCTGATAAGATGACGGCTGCCCTTTTCTTAACCAGTGTTGTGTATTGGCCCCTATTGCAGATTTGACCTTTTTTTTCCCACCGTGTTTATTTACTTCGCATTAATCTATAGACTTTCAGTAAAGTTTTTCTATTCAAATTATCAGGAAAGTGGAATTCGGAGCGAAGAACTTGCTGGATCCACCACTCACCACCCGAATGGTATCCTGTGTCCCTCCACCCCACTATTATTGGGTACGTGCTCGTCTGCTCCATTGTCTATGGGAATGAGAGCGCGGTGTATAGTGCGGTATAAGGCCTCCTGTAGAGAATGAATGGTGGGGCGTATGCACAACCAGTGCAAATGGGAATCCTTCTGATTGATGGAGGTCCCCAGCAGCTATAGGACTGACAGAGATAGGGGTACAGAGGGCTGCCTCCAGCAGTCCTATAGACAATGAATCCAGTGGCTGTGCTCTGGTATAACCTGAAGCTTAGGACCCAACTCCAGTGTACTGTACTATCTCCATTAATGATGGAATAAAATGGAAGGGTGGGCCGCAACGTGTGCTTCTTTTCAAATGAGAAACATGAGACCTTCTGGTGTAGTAATGGGTGGGGGTCCCCGCATGGCCTCCATTAAAAGTCTATAGGACTGAGAGAGATAGGGGTATATAGCGCTAGTAGAGAGATCGAATGGTGTAATAGAGCGCTTGCGCAATTTGAGCTTGTTTTAAATATTAAGCATTGAACCCCCTGGTCTGGGGGATGAGTGGGGGTCCCAACCGCGGCTACATTCAAAGTCTATAGGACTGACAGAGATCGGGGTATATAATGCTATCAGAGAGACTGAGAGGCGTAACAGGGCGCTTGCATCTCTTGAGCTCATTTTAAACATTAAGCAAAAGACCCCCTGGTCTGGGTGATTGGTGGGGTCTCAACAGCAGCTCCTTTGAAGTCTATAGGAGTCACATAGCTGAATATCCTGCTATATTCCTATACAGACTGAATGGGGTGGCAGTGACCAATCCTCCTTTCAAACTGGAGGTATGAGCTAATTTTCTCCCAATGTTTGTGGGGGGTGGAGGGGCCAGACCACTATCGGTTTTATCCAAAAATAAGATACTGCCTTATACTTTTTGGCCCCAAAACAAGCGCTAGGGCTTATTCTTGGCTAGTTCTTATTCTTGGCTGGGGCTTATTCTTGGCTAGGGCTTATTCTTAGCTAGGGCTTATTCATGGCTAGGGCTTATTCATGGCTAGGGCTTATTCATGGCTAGGGCTTATTCATGGCTAGGGTTTATTCTTGGCTAGGGTTTATTCATGGCTGGGGCTTATTCATGGTTAGGGCTTATTCATGGCTAGGGTTTATTCTTGGCTAGGGTTTATTCTTGGCTAAGGCTTATTCTGGCCTGGGGCTTATTCTTGGCTGGGGCTTATTCTTGGCTGGGGCTTATTCTTGGCTGGGGTTTATTCTGGGCTGGGGCTTATTCTGGGCTGGGGCTTATTCTTGGCTGGGGCTTATTCTTGGCTGGGGCTTATTCTTGGCTGGGGTTTATTCTTGGCTGGGGTTTATTCTTGGCTGGGGTTTATTCTTGGCTGGGGTTTATTCTTGGCTAAGGCTTATTCTGGGCTGGGGCTTATTCTTGGCTGGGGCTTATTCTTGGCTGGGGCTTATTCTTGGCTGGGGTTTATTCTTGGCTGGGGTTTATTCATGGCTGGGGTTTATTCTTGGCTGGGGCTTATTCTTGTCTGGGGCTTATTCTTGGCTGGGGCTTATTCTTGGCTGGGGTTTATTCTTGGCTGGGGCTTATTCTTGTCTGGGGCTTATTCTTGGCTGGGGCTTATTCTTGGCTGGGGTTTATTCTTGGCTGGGGCTTATTCTTGTCTGGGGCTTATTCATGGCTGGGGCTTATTCTTGGCTGGGGCTTATTCATGCCTGGGGTTTATTCTTGGCTGGGGCTTATTCATGGCTGGAGCTTATTCTTGGCTGGGGCTTATTCATGGCTGGGGTTTATTCTTGGCTGGGGTTTATTCTTGGCTGGGGTTTATTCTTGGCTAAGGCTTATTCTGGGCTGGGGCTTATTCTTGGCTGGGGCTTATTCTTGGCTGGGGCTTATTCTTGGCTGGGGTTTATTCTTGGCTGGGGTTTATTCATGGCTGGGGTTTATTCTTGGCTGGGGCTTATTCATGGCTGGGGCTTATTCTTGGCTGGGGCTTATTCATGGCTGGGGTTTATTCTTGGCTGGGGTTTATTCTTGGCTGGGGCTTATTCTTGGCTGGGGCTTATTCTTGGGTAGGGCTTATTCTTGGCTGGGGCTTATTCTTGGCTGGGGCTTATTCTTGGCTGGGGCTTATTCATGGCTGGGGCTTATTCATGGCTGGGGCTTATTCTTGGCTGGGGCTTATTCTTGGCTGGGGTTTATTCTTGGCTGGGGTTTATTCTTGGCTGGGGTTTATTCTTGGCTAAGGCTTATTCTGGGCTGGGGCTTATTCTTGGCTGGGGCTTATTCTTGGCTGGGGCTTATTCTTGGCTGGGGCTTATTCTTGGGTAGGGCTTATTCTTGGCTGGGGCTTATTCTTGGCTGGGGCTTATTCTTGGCTGGGGCTTATTCTTGGCTGGGGCTTATTCTTGGCTGGGGCTTATTCTTGGGTAGGGCTTATTCTTGGCTGGGGCTTATTCTTGGCTAGGGCTTATTCTTGGCTAGGGCTTATTCTTGTGTCTGCTTTCTATAGTGTTCTGCAGTATCTTTAACTCTTTGTAGCTGGATGGACTCTTCATTATTGAATTTCGACTAGGGCTTATTTTCGGGGTAGGGCTAATATTTAAGCCTTATGCCAAAAATGCTGAAAATTCCTGCTAGGGCTTATTTTGTGAGGAGGGCTTATTTTTGGAAGAACTAATCCACAGGTATCATATGTCTTGTAATAACTTGTTCAAACATGGATACCCCTTGACATAGCTCTACATAAAAAAAAAAACAACTGTGAAAAAAGCTACTTAAGACACTACGCTGGGGCACTTGTCTCAGACGCCAGACAGCAGAGACTCTCCTACAATTGGGAGCAATAAGCTTAACCCCTATAGCATCATGTCAGTGCGGATCATTGAAATTGTGACAATGAAGACCACCATGAACTACCACTGTGTAGACCTATGGCTACAGGGGCGTAACTATAAAGGGTGCACAGGCTGCAATCACCCCCCAAATATATCAATACAGTGGTGTAACTGGAAGATTGTGGGCACCAATGAAAAACCTCCAACAATCACAGCTCTTTAATAGTAATAGTCTTTTCATACGGACCAAAGTGACACTTTGGACCCCTCTAGGCTTAAAGGGATATTCCCATCTCCAAGATCCTGTCCCAATCTGTAGTAGATGTAATAATAATATTAGCAAATACCTCCAATTAGAAATATAATATAGTTCTCTCTGATATAGCCATGTCTCTTACCTCATGTGCAGGGCATTGCAGCACATGTTTTGTAAATACTACTAAGTCACAATGCGGAATCCTTCCATTGTTCTGCTCTAACGTGTCTAGTTTTTCTTGCATATTCCCTGATGTGTCCCTGATGATTCCCAATAGTGGATAATTACAGCTACAATACTAGGTTACATTTACTATCTCTCACCATATTTGATACAAAATGTATCAAAACAGTTCACAAAATGTAACTGTTCCCTGTAGAACACTGGATGCATACAAGGGGACAGAAGCCTGAAGACTAGAGATGAGCGAACCGGTCCCGGTTCGGCTCGAGGCGGTTCGCCGAACGGGGGGTCTGGCTCGAGTTCGGCTCGTCGAACGTTCGACGAACCGAACTCGAGCCCATAGGAAACAATGGCAGGCAATCACAAACACAGTAAAACACCTAGAAAACACCCTCAAAGGTGTCCAAAAGGTGACAAACAACTCACAACACAACACAAACACATGGGAAAGTGACAAGGACATGTACTCATGCGAAAACAAAACAGCTGGACAAGGAAAAAGAGGAGGACACACAGATATAGGCATGGCACGCCCTTCTAAAGTCATGTAAAACACCGCAAGGTGACTCCAAGCGGAGTCTCCCTTTTTTCCAAAAATTGGGCCCCACACACCCACCCCTTCAGTGGCAGCAGTTGTGCCCCAGTTGTACACTTCACAGCTAGATTTGCATCAAGCACATTCAAAAATACGCCATTCTTATCCGTCCCCAGGATGACACCGGGGTAGGTAGCAAAGTCTTTCCTGATCCCAGCTCTGTTCATCTTGGCTTCTTTTAAAAACACAGCAAGCAAGGGTTACTCCAAGCGGAGTCTCCCTTTTTTCCAAAAATTGGGCCCCACACACACCCACCCCTTCAGTGGCAGCACTTGGGCCCCAGTTGTACACTTCACAGCTAGATTTGCATCAAGCACATTCAAAAATACGCTATTCTTAACCGTCCCCAGGATGACACCGGGGTAGGTAGCAAAGTCTTTCCTGATCCCAGCTCTGTTCATCTTGGCTTCTTTTAAAAACACAGCAAGCAAGGGTTACTCCAAGCGGAGTCTCCCTTTTTTCCAAAAATTGGGCCACACAGACACCCACCCCATCAGTGGCAGCACTTGGGCCCTAGTTGCAAACAGGATGTTTTGATTTGCATCAAGCACATTCAAAAATACGCTATTCTTAGCCGTCCCCAGGATGACACTGGGGTAGGTAGCAAAGTCTTTGCTGACCCATGACTTGTTCATCTTGGCTTCTTTTAAAAACAATGTAAGCAAGGGTTACTCCAAGCGGAGTCTCCCCTTTTTTCCAAAAATTGGGCCCCACACACACCCACCCATTCAGTGGCAGCAGTTGTGCCCCAGTTGTACACTTCACAGCTAGATTTGCATCAAGCACATTCAAAAATACGCCATTCTTATCCGTCCCCAGGATGACACCGGGGTAGGTAGCAAAGTCTTTCCTGATCCCAGCTCTGTTCATCTTGGCTTCTTTTAAAAACACAGCAAGCAAGGGTTACTCCAAGCGGAGTCTCCCTTTTTTCCAAAAATTGGGCCACACAGACACCCACCCCATCAGTGGCAGCACTTGGGCCCTAGTTGCAAACAGGATGTTTTGATTTGCATCAAGCACATTCAAAAATACGCTATTCTTAGCCGTCCCCAGGATGACACTGGGGTAGGTAGCAAAGTCTTTGCTGACCCATGACTTGTTCATCTTGGCTTCTTTTAAAAACAATGTAAGCAAGGGTTACTCCAAGCGGAGTCTCCCCTTTTTTCCAAAAATTGGGCCCCACACACACCCACCCATTCAGTGGCAGCAGTTGTGCCCCAGTTGTACACTTCACAGCTAGATTTGCATCAAGCACATTCAAAAATACGCCATTCTTATCCGTCCCCAGGATGACACCGGGGTAGGTAGCAAAGTCTTTGCTGACCCATGACTTGTTCATCTTGGCTTCTTTTAAAAACAATGTAAGCAAGGGTTACTCCAAGCGGAGTCTCCCTTTTTTCCAAAAATTGGGCCACACAGACACCCACCCCATCAGTGGCAGCACTTGGGCCCTAGTTGCAAACAGGATGTTTTGATTTGCATCAAGCACATTCAAAAATACGCTATTCTTAGCCGTCCACAGGATGACACCGGGGTAGGTAGCAAAGTCTTTCCTGATCCCAGCTCTGTTCATCTTGGCTTCTTTTAAAAACACAGCAAGCAAGGGTTACTCCAAGCGGAGTCTCCCTTTTTTCCAAAAATTGGGCCACACAGACACCCACCCCATCAGTGGCAGCACTTGGGCCCTAGTTGCAAACAGGATGTTTTGATTTGCATCAAGCACATTCAAAAATACGCTATTCTTAGCCGTCCACAGGATGACACCGGGGTAGGTAGCAAAGTCTTTCCTGATCCCAGCTCTGTTCATCTTGGCTTCTTTTAAAAACACAGCAAGCAAGGGTTACTCCAAGCGGAGTCTCCCTTTTTTCCAAAAATTGGGCCACACAGACACCCACCCCATCAGTGGCAGCACTTGGGCCCTAGTTGCAAACAGGATGTTTTGATTTGCATCAAGCACATTCCAAATCCACAAGCATTTACTCTCCCCAGGATGACACAGGGGTAGTAAATTCCTTCTGGATCCATGACTTGTTCATTTTGATGAACGTCAGTCTGTCCACATTGTCACTGGACAGACGCGTGCGCTTATCTGTCAGCACACACCCAGCAGCACTGAATACACGTTCAGAGACAACGCTGGCAGCTGGACACGACAAAATCTCCAAGGCGTAAGTTGCGAGCTCTGGCCATTTTTGTAGGTTTGAAGCCCAAAAGGAGCAAGGCTCCAGTTGCACAGTCATGGCATCGATGTTCATTTGGAGATACTCCTGTATCATCCTCTCCAGCCGTTGACTATGTGTCAGACTTGTTGTCTCTGGTGGCCTTGCAAAAGAGGGTCTAAAAAAATTATGAAAAGATTCCATAAAATTGCTGTTACCGGCACCAGAAAAGGTCCTACTGGTACGGGTAGACTGTTGAAGATGACGAGACCGTCCCATGTTTGTCAAGTTACAACTGGGAGATTCACTCCCTGCACCTGCACGGTTGTTTGGTGGAAAAGCCGAGCTAAGATCTAGTAACAGCTTCTGCTGATACTCCTGCATACGTGCGTCCCTTTCTATGGCTGGAATTATGTCACAAAATTTGGACTTGTACCGGGGATCTAATAGTGTGGCAATCCAGTAGTCATCATCACTTCTAATTTTGACAATACGACTGTCATGTTGGAGGTAGTGCAACAAAAAGGCACTCATGTGTCTTGCGCAGCCATGCGGACCAAGTCCATGCTGTGTTTGTGGCATAGAGGTGCTACCCGTTCTTTCTTCCTCTGACATCTGACCCCAACCTCTTTCAACTGAAATTTGACCAAGGTCTCCCTCATCCGCTGAGTCTTCCATGTCCATGGACAGTTCGTCCTCCATTTCTTCATGTTCTCCTGCACCTTGCTCAACATTTCGCCTGCTACTATGCGCCCTTGTCGATCCCTGTCCCCCATGGTCCCATGCCTGCTGCGTTGGTGATGATGAACGTCTGGACCTTCGTGATGTTGTTGTCCCTTGCGCATATGAATCCTCCTGTAGTTCCTCCCCTTCATGTTGTCCCACCCCCTGACTCCGAATAGTGTTTAGCGTGTGCTCCAGCATGTAAATGACTGGAATCGTCATGCTGATAATGGCATTGTCAGAGCTAAACATATTCGTCGCCATGTCGAAACTGTGCAGAAGGGTGCATAGGTCCTTGATCTGAGACCACTCCATCAGGGTGATCTGCCCCACCTCTGCATCTCGTTGGCCCAGGCTATACGTCATGACGTATTGCACCAGGGCTCTGCGGTGCTGCCACAGTCGCTGTAACATGTGGAGAGTTGAATTCCAGCGTGTTGCCACATCGCATTTCAGGCGATGAACCGGCAGGCCGAAAGACTTCTGGAGCGATGCAAGTCGCTCTGCTGCGGCGCTTGAACGGCGGAAGTGAGCTGACAGTTTTCGTGCCCTGTTCAGAAGGCCATCTAGGCCGGGATAGTGTGTTAAAAATTGCTGCACGACAAGGTTCAACACGTGAGCCATACAAGGTACGTGTGTCACCTTGCCCAGGCGAAGTGCCGCACCCAGGTTTGCAGCATTGTCGCACACGGCCTTACCAGGCTGCAGTTTGAGTGGAGACAACCATTTATTAAACTCGGACCGCAAAGCTGACCACAACTCCTCAGCTGTGTGACTCTTATTACCAAGACATGTCAAGCTAAAGACCGCCTGATGCCGTTGCGCTCTGCTGCCAGCATAGTAATGAGGGGTGCGTGATTCCTTCTGCGCAGTGAGAACGCTGGTGGCCTGACCAGGCAGGCTTGGGGCGGAGGTGGAGGACCCAGATGAGGTGGAGGATGCAGAAGCAGTGGCGGAACTTGGACAGACAGAGGATTGACACACAAGTCGTGGGGACGGCAAGACTTGTGCAGCAGACCCTTCACCATCTATCACCATAGTTACCCAGTGCCCAGTCAGCGACATGTAACGTCCCTGTCCATGCTTACTGGTCCAAGTATCGGTGGTGAAATGCACCCGTTCACACACAGAGTTTCTCAAGGAAGCGGTGATGTTGTGTGCGACATGCTGGTGTAGCGCGGGCACACCTTTCTTAGAGAAGTAGTGGCGACTAGGCATCTGGTACTGGGGCACAGCGACAGACATAAGGTCTCTAAAATCCTGTGTGTCCACTAGGCGGAAAGGCAGCATTTCGGTAGCCAACAGCTTACAGAGGGATAGAGTCAACCTCTTAGCTTTGTCATGGGTCGGAGGAAGTGGCCTTTTATTTGACCACATCTGAGGGACAGAGATCTGGCTGCTGTGTGTAGACGGTGTTGAGTAGGGTGTCCCTTGAAAAATGCAGGTTTGTGAGGAAAGTGCAGGCGGAGACATGATGTTGCCTTCATCCAACGTTGGTGCTATCGATGTCTGAGAGAGCTGTACACACTCACTTGTTTCCCCTTCCAAACCAACTGACGACCTTACAAGCAAACTGCCTGTTGCGGTTACAGTGGTGGAAGTTTTGCGTGGAAAAACAGGTGTGGCAGCTGTCCCCACAGTCCTAGAAGATGAAGAGCGCGCGGATGCAGTGGAAGGGGCGGGCGGTGGATGGTTCGCTCCACTAGGCCGCATTGCAGCACGGTGAGCTTCCCACCGGGACTTATGATATTTAGTCATGTGACGATTCATGGAAGAAGTTGTCAAACTGCTGAGGTTTTGACCTCTACTAACAGAATCATGACAAATGTTACATATCACATGAGTTGGGCGATCTTTTTCGATGTGAAAAAAGGACCAGGCTAGGCAAGGCTTAGAGGCCATGCGACCTGTTGATCCACCCCGAATAATGCTCATAGGCAGAGTGGTGGCTGAGGATGCAGTTGTAGACGTGCTACCAGTGCTCCGACTCTGTCCAGGAAGGCGCAAGGTAACTTCGTCGTCGGTTGCATCCTCCTCCACCGCCTCTGTTGACCTCCTCGAGTGCCTGACTGGGGGTTGACAGTAGGTGGGATCTAGAACGTCATCATCAATTGTTGTGTTTGCACTCCCCTCCCCCTCAGACCGAGCCTCTTCTTGCCCTGACGGAATATTTAAGTTGTCATCCTAATCGGGTATCTGCGTCTCATCTTCATCAGTATGTTCCTCATTGTCTATAACCACAGGTGTTACAGTTTGTGACAAAGGGTCAACATTATGCTCAGAAACTTGGTCCTCACGGCCTGAATCTGAGTCACAAAGGTTCTGGGCATCACTGCAGACCATTTCCTGTTCTGTACTCACTGTAGCTTGGGAGCAGACCTCTGATTCCCAGGCTATAGTGTGACTGAACAGCTCTGCAGACTCAGCCATCTCAGTTCCACCATACTGTGCAGGGCTGATGGAGACTTCAGAGCTGGGAGAAAGCAAGTTTGATTGGGATGACAACTCAGAGGACTGGTGTTTTTTGGATGCGGTACTTGAAGTGGCAGAGAGGGCACTTGTTGGACCACTTGAGATCCATTCAAGCATTTTCCTTTTTTGCCCATCATCTACCTTTGTTCCTGTTGTTCGTGTCCGTAACAAAGGGAGCACATCGGATTGTCCACGGTAAGTAGTAGACATCTTACTTTTGCTGGTAGATGGTCTATCTTCAGCAGATGATAATGGAGCTTTGCCACCTTCCCCACGGACAAAACCTTTTTTGCCTTTTCCACCACGCCTCTTCCCCTTTCCACCAGCATCTGTCATTTTGCCACTCATGTTGATTGCGACAAGATTGTGGACTGAAAATGTGGTAGTAAAAATTGAGAGGTGGTGAAGATTGCAGTGGTGGTCTAGCTTTATTAACAGCAGAATAATAAAGAATAAATATCCCTGACAATGCAACTTAGTTATAATTAGTTGGAGTGTGCAACGCAGGCAGACGTGCTGCAAATGTCTTTGCACTAGTGGGACTATAGCAAAGTCCAATAGCCACGTATAGGATGCCACTAGGTACACTGAGTGTTTGCTAGTATAATGGCTTGGTTAGAATGAGTTGTAGTGTGCAACGCAGGCAGACGCGCTCTGCAAATGTCTTTGCACTAGTGGGACTATAGCAAAGTCCAATAGCCACGTATAGGATGCCACTAGGTACACTGAGTGTTTGCTAGTATAATGGCTTGGTTAGAATGAGTTGTAGTGTGCAACGCAGGCAGACGCGCTCTGCAAATGTCTTTGCACTAGTGGGACTATAGCAAAGTCCAATAGCCACGTATAGGATGCCACTAGGTACACTGAGTGTTTGCTAGTATAATGGCTTGGTTAGAATGAGTTGTAGTGTGCAACGCAGGCAGACGCGCTCTGCAAATGTCTTTGCACTAGTGGGACTATAGCAAAGTCCAATAGCCACGTATAGGATGCCACTAGGTACACTGAGTGTTTGCTAGTATAATGGCTTGGTTAGAATGAGTTGTAGTGTGCAACGCAGGCAGACGCGCTCTGCAAATGTCTTTGCACTAGTGGGACTATAGCAAAGTCCAATAGCCACGTATAGGATGCCACTAGGTACACTGAGTGTTTGCTAGTATAATGGCTTGGTTAGAATGAGTTGTAGTGTGCAACGCAGGCAGACGCGCTCTGCAAATGTCTTTGCACTAGTGGGACTATAGCAAAGTCCAATAGCCACGTATAGGATGCCACTAGGTACACTGAGTGTTTGCTAGTATAATGGCTTGGTTAGAATGAGTTGTAGTGTGCAACGCAGGCAGACGCGCTCTGCAAATGTCTTTGCACTAGTGGGACTATAGCAAAGTCCAATAGCCACGTATAGGATGCCACTAGGTACACTGAGTGTTTGCTAGTATAATGGCTTGGTTAGAATGAGTTGTAGTGTGCAACGCAGGCAGACGCGCTCTGCAAATGTCTTTGCACTAGTGGGACTATAGCAAAGTCCAATAGCCACGTATAGGATGCCACTAGGTACACTGAGTGTTTGCTAGTATAATGGCTTGGTTAGAATGAGTTGTAGTGTGCAACGCAGGCAGACGCGCTCTGCAAATGTCTTTGCACTAGTGGGACTATAGCAAAGTCCAATAGCCACGTATAGGATGCCACTAGGTACACTGAGTGTTTGCTAGTATAATGGCTTGGTTAGAATGAGTTGTAGTGTGCAACGCAGGCAGACGCGCTCTGCAAATGTCTTTGCACTAGTGGGACTATAGCAAAGTCCAATAGCCACGTATAGGATGCCACTAGGTACACTGAGTGTTTGCTAGTATAATGGCTTGGTTAGAATGAGTTGTAGTGTGCAACGCAGGCAGACGCGCTCTGCAAATGTCTTTGCACTAGTGGGACTATAGCAAAGTCCAATAGCCACGTATAGGATGCCACTAGGTACACTGAGTGTTTGCTAGTATAATGGCTTGGTTAGAATGAGTTGTAGTGTGCAACGCAGGCAGACGCGCTCTGCAAATGTCTTTGCACTAGTGGGACTATAGCAAAGTCCAATAGCCACGTATAGGATGCCACTAGGTACACTGAGTGTTTGCTAGTATAATGGCTTGGTTAGAATGAGTTGTAGTGTGCAACGCAGGCAGACGCGCTCTGCAAATGTCTTTGCACTAGTGGGACTATAGCAAAGTCCAATAGCCACGTATAGGATGCCACTAGGTACACTGAGTGTTTGCTAGTATAATGGCTTGGTTAGAATGAGTTGTAGTGTGCAACGCAGGCAGACGCGCTCTGCAAATGTCTTTGCACTAGTGGGACTATAGCAAAGTCCAATAGCCACGTATAGGATGCCACTAGGTACACTGAGTGTTTGCTAGTATAATGGCTTGGTTAGAATGAGTTGTAGTGTGCAACGCAGGCAGACGCGCTCTGCAAATGTCTTTGCACTAGTGGGACTATAGCAAAGTCCAATAGCCACGTATAGGATGCCACTAGGTACACTGAGTGTTTGCTAGTATAATGGCTTGGTTAGAATGAGTTGTAGTGTGCAACGCAGGCAGACGCGCTCTGCAAATGTCTTTGCACTAGTGGGACTATAGCAAAGTCCAATAGCCACGTATAGGATGCCACTAGGTACACTGAGTGTTTGCTAGTATAATGGCTTGGTTAGAATGAGTTGTAGTGTGCAACGCAGGCAGACGCGCTCTGCAAATGTCTTTGCACTAGTGGGACTATAGCAAAGTCCAATAGCCACGTATAGGATGCCACTAGGTACACTGAGTGTTTGCTAGTATAATGGCTTGGTTAGAATGAGTTGTAGTGTGCAACGCAGGCAGACGCGCTCTGCAAATGTCTTTGCACTAGTGGGACTATAGCAAAGTCCAATAGCCACGTATAGGATGCCACTAGGTACACTGAGTGTTTGCTAGTATAATGGCTTGGTTAGAATGAGTTGTAGTGTGCAACGCAGGCAGACGCGCTCTGCAAATGTCTTTGCACTAGTGGGACTATAGCAAAGTCCAATAGCCACGTATAGGATGCCACTAGGTACACTGAGTGTTTGCTAGTATAATGGCTTGGTTAGAATGAGTTGTAGTGTGCAACGCAGGCAGACGCGCTCTGCAAATGTCTTTGCACTAGTGGGACTATAGCAAAGTCCAATAGCCACGTATAGGATGCCACTAGGTACACTGAGTGTTTGCTAGTATAATGGCTTGGTTAGAATGAGTTGTAGTGTGCAACGCAGGCAGACGCGCTCTGCAAATGTCTTTGCACTAGTGGGACTATAGCAAAGTCCAATAGCCACGTATAGGATGCCACTAGGTACACTGAGTGTTTGCTAGTATAATGGCTTGGTTAGAATGAGTTGTAGTGTGCAACGCAGGCAGACGCGCTCTGCAAATGTCTTTGCACTAGTGGGACTATAGCAAAGTCCAATAGCCACGTATAGGATGCCACTAGGTACACTGAGTGTTTGCTAGTATAATGGCTTGGTTAGAATGAGTTGTAGTGTGCAACGCAGGCAGACGCGCTCTGCAAATGTCTTTGCACTAGTGGGACTATAGCAAAGTCCAATAGCCACGTATAGGATGCCACTAGGTACACTGAGTGTTTGCTAGTATAATGGCTTGGTTAGAATGAGTTGTAGTGTGCAACGCAGGCAGACGCGCTCTGCAAATGTCTTTGCACTAGTGGGACTATAGCAAAGTCCAATAGCCACGTATAGGATGCCACTAGGTACACTGAGTGTTTGCTAGTATAATGGCTTGGTTAGAATGAGTTGTAGTGTGCAACGCAGGCAGACGCGCTCTGCAAATGTCTTTGCACTAGTGGGACTATAGCAAAGTCCAATAGCCACGTATAGGATGCCACTAGGTACACTGAGTGTTTGCTAGTATAATGGCTTGGTTAGAATGAGTTGTAGTGTGCAACGCAGGCAGACGCGCTCTGCAAATGTCTTTGCACTAGTGGGACTATAGCAAAGTCCAATAGCCACGTATAGGATGCCACTAGGTACACTGAGTGTTTGCTAGTATAATGGCTTGGTTAGAATGAGTTGTAGTGTGCAACGCAGGCAGACGCGCTCTGCAAATGTCTTTGCACTAGTGGGACTATAGCAAAGTCCAATAGCCACGTATAGGATGCCACTAGGTACACTGAGTGTTTGCTAGTATAATGGCTTGGTTAGAATGAGTTGTAGTGTGCAACGCAGGCAGACGCGCTCTGCAAATGTCTTTGCACTAGTGGGACTATAGCAAAGTCCAATAGCCACGTATAGGATGCCACTAGGTACACTGAGTGTTTGCTAGTATAATGGCTTGGTTAGAATGAGTTGTAGTGTGCAACGCAGGCAGACGCGCTCTGCAAATGTCTTTGCACTAGTGGGACTATAGCAAAGTCCAATAGCCACGTATAGGATGCCACTAGGTACACTGAGTGTTTGCTAGTATAATGGCTTGGTTAGAATGAGTTGTAGTGTGCAACGCAGGCAGACGCGCTCTGCAAATGTCTTTGCACTAGTGGGACTATAGCAAAGTCCAATAGCCACGTATAGGATGCCACTAGGTACACTGAGTGTTTGCTAGTATAATGGCTTGGTTAGAATGAGTTGTAGTGTGCAACGCAGGCAGACGCGCTCTGCAAATGTCTTTGCACTAGTGGGACTATAGCAAAGTCCAATAGCCACGTATAGGATGCCACTAGGTACACTGAGTGTTTGCTAGTATAATGGCTTGGTTAGAATGAGTTGTAGTGTGCAACGCAGGCAGACGCGCTCTGCAAATGTCTTTGCACTAGTGGGACTATAGCAAAGTCCAATAGCCACGTATAGGATGCCACTAGGTACACTGAGTGTTTGCTAGTATAATGGCTTGGTTAGAATGAGTTGTAGTGTGCAACGCAGGCAGACGCGCTCTGCAAATGTCTTTGCACTAGTGGGACTATAGCAAAGTCCAATAGCCACGTATAGGATGCCACTAGGTACACTGAGTGTTTGCTAGTATAATGGCTTGGTTAGAATGAGTTGTAGTGTGCAACGCAGGCAGACGCGCTCTGCAAATGTCTTTGCACTAGTGGGACTATAGCAAAGTCCAATAGCCACGTATAGGATGCCACTAGGTACACTGAGTGTTTGCTAGTATAATGGCTTGGTTAGAATGAGTTGTAGTGTGCAACGCAGGCAGACGCGCTCTGCAAATGTCTTTGCACTAGTGGGACTATAGCAAAGTCCAATAGCCACGTATAGGATGCCACTAGGTACACTGAGTGTTTGCTAGTATAATGGCTTGGTTAGAATGAGTTGTAGTGTGCAACGCAGGCAGACGCGCTCTGCAAATGTCTTTGCACTAGTGGGACTATAGCAAAGTCCAATAGCCACGTATAGGATGCCACTAGGTACACTGAGTGTTTGCTAGTATAATGGCTTGGTTAGAATGAGTTGTAGTGTGCAACGCAGGCAGACGCGCTCTGCAAATGTCTTTGCACTAGTGGGACTATAGCAAAGTCCAATAGCCACGTATAGGATGCCACTAGGTACACTGAGTGTTTGCTAGTATAATGGCTTGGTTAGAATGAGTTGTAGTGTGCAACGCAGGCAGACGCGCTCTGCAAATGTCTTTGCACTAGTGGGACTATAGCAAAGTCCAATAGCCACGTATAGGATGCCACTAGGTACACTGAGTGTTTGCTAGTATAATGGCTTGGTTAGAATGAGTTGTAGTGTGCAACGCAGGCAGACGCGCTCTGCAAATGTCTTTGCACTAGTGGGACTATAGCAAAGTCCAATAGCCACGTATAGGATGCCACTAGGTACACTGAGTGTTTGCTAGTATAATGGCTTGGTTAGAATGAGTTGTAGTGTGCAACGCAGGCAGACGCGCTCTGCAAATGTCTTTGCACTAGTGGGACTATAGCAAAGTCCAATAGCCACGTATAGGATGCCACTAGGTACACTGAGTGTTTGCTAGTATAATGGCTTGGTTAGAATGAGTTGTAGTGTGCAACGCAGGCAGACGCGCTCTGCAAATGTCTTTGCACTAGTGGGACTATAGCAAAGTCCAATAGCCACGTATAGGATGCCACTAGGTACACTGAGTGTTTGCTAGTATAATGGCTTGGTTAGAATGAGTTGTAGTGTGCAACGCAGGCAGACGCGCTCTGCAAATGTCTTTGCACTAGTGGGACTATAGCAAAGTCCAATAGCCACGTATAGGATGCCACTAGGTACACTGAGTGTTTGCTAGTATAATGGCTTGGTTAGAATGAGTTGTAGTGTGCAACGCAGGCAGACGCGCTCTGCAAATGTCTTTGCACTAGTGGGACTATAGCAAAGTCCAATAGCCACGTATAGGATGCCACTAGGTACACTGAGTGTTTGCTAGTATAATGGCTTGGTTAGAATGAGTTGTAGTGTGCAACGCAGGCAGACGCGCTCTGCAAATGTCTTTGCACTAGTGGGACTATAGCAAAGTCCAATAGCCACGTATAGGATGCCACTAGGTACACTGAGTGTTTGCTAGTATAATGGCTTGGTTAGAATGAGTTGTAGTGTGCAACGCAGGCAGACGCGCTCTGCAAATGTCTTTGCACTAGTGGGACTATAGCAAAGTCCAATAGCCACGTATAGGATGCCACTAGGTACACTGAGTGTTTGCTAGTATAATGGCTTGGTTAGAATGAGTTGTAGTGTGCAACGCAGGCAGACGCGCTCTGCAAATGTCTTTGCACTAGTGGGACTATAGCAAAGTCCAATAGCCACGTATAGGATGCCACTAGGTACACTGAGTGTTTGCTAGTATAATGGCTTGGTTAGAATGAGTTGTAGTGTGCAACGCAGGCAGACGCGCTCTGCAAATGTCTTTGCACTAGTGGGACTATAGCAAAGTCCAATAGCCACGTATAGGATGCCACTAGGTACACTGAGTGTTTGCTAGTATAATGGCTTGGTTAGAATGAGTTGTAGTGTGCAACGCAGGCAGACGCGCTCTGCAAATGTCTTTGCACTAGTGGGACTATAGCAAAGTCCAATAGCCACGTATAGGATGCCACTAGGTACACTGAGTGTTTGCTAGTATAATGGCTTGGTTAGAATGAGTTGTAGTGTGCAACGCAGGCAGACGCGCTCTGCAAATGTCTTTGCACTAGTGGGACTATAGCAAAGTCCAATAGCCACGTATAGGATGCCACTAGGTACACTGAGTGTTTGCTAGTATAATGGCTTGGTTAGAATGAGTTGTAGTGTGCAACGCAGGCAGACGCGCTCTGCAAATGTCTTTGCACTAGTGGGACTATAGCAAAGTCCAATAGCCACGTATAGGATGCCACTAGGTACACTGAGTGTTTGCTAGTATAATGGCTTGGTTAGAATGAGTTGTAGTGTGCAACGCAGGCAGACGCGCTCTGCAAATGTCTTTGCACTAGTGGGACTATAGCAAAGTCCAATAGCCACGTATAGGATGCCACTAGGTACACTGAGTGTTTGCTAGTATAATGGCTTGGTTAGAATGAGTTGTAGTGTGCAACGCAGGCAGACGCGCTCTGCAAATGTCTTTGCACTAGTGGGACTATAGCAAAGTCCAATAGCCACGTATAGGATGCCACTAGGTACACTGAGTGTTTGCTAGTATAATGGCTTGGTTAGAATGAGTTGTAGTGTGCAACGCAGGCAGACGCGCTCTGCAAATGTCTTTGCACTAGTGGGACTATAGCAAAGTCCAATAGCCACGTATAGGATGCCACTAGGTACACTGAGTGTTTGCTAGTATAATGGCTTGGTTAGAATGAGTTGTAGTGTGCAACGCAGGCAGACGCGCTCTGCAAATGTCTTTGCACTAGTGGGACTATAGCAAAGTCCAATAGCCACGTATAGGATGCCACTAGGTACACTGAGTGTTTGCTAGTATAATGGCTTGGTTAGAATGAGTTGTAGTGTGCAACGCAGGCAGACGCGCTCTGCAAATGTCTTTGCACTAGTGGGACTATAGCAAAGTCCAATAGCCACGTATAGGATGCCACTAGGTACACTGAGTGTTTGCTAGTATAATGGCTTGGTTAGAATGAGTTGTAGTGTGCAACGCAGGCAGACGCGCTCTGCAAATGTCTTTGCACTAGTGGGACTATAGCAAAGTCCAATAGCCACGTATAGGATGCCACTAGGTACACTGAGTGTTTGCTAGTATAATGGCTTGGTTAGAATGAGTTGTAGTGTGCAACGCAGGCAGACGCGCTCTGCAAATGTCTTTGCACTAGTGGGACTATAGCAAAGTCCAATAGCCACGTATAGGATGCCACTAGGTACACTGAGTGTTTGCTAGTATAATGGCTTGGTTAGAATGAGTTGTAGTGTGCAACGCAGGCAGACGCGCTCTGCAAATGTCTTTGCACTAGTGGGACTATAGCAAAGTCCAATAGCCACGTATAGGATGCCACTAGGTACACTGAGTGTTTGCTAGTATAATGGCTTGGTTAGAATGAGTTGTAGTGTGCAACGCAGGCAGACGCGCTCTGCAAATGTCTTTGCACTAGTGGGACTATAGCAAAGTCCAATAGCCACGTATAGGATGCCACTAGGTACACTGAGTGTTTGCTAGTATAATGGCTTGGTTAGAATGAGTTGTAGTGTGCAACGCAGGCAGACGCGCTCTGCAAATGTCTTTGCACTAGTGGGACTATAGCAAAGTCCAATAGCCACGTATAGGATGCCACTAGGTACACTGAGTGTTTGCTAGTATAATGGCTTGGTTAGAATGAGTTGTAGTGTGCAACGCAGGCAGACGCGCTCTGCAAATGTCTTTGCACTAGTGGGACTATAGCAAAGTCCAATAGCCACGTATAGGATGCCACTAGGTACACTGAGTGTTTGCTAGTATAATGGCTTGGTTAGAATGAGTTGTAGTGTGCAACGCAGGCAGACGCGCTCTGCAAATGTCTTTGCACTAGTGGGACTATAGCAAAGTCCAATAGCCACGTATAGGATGCCACTAGGTACACTGAGTGTTTGCTAGTATAATGGCTTGGTTAGAATGAGTTGTAGTGTGCAACGCAGGCAGACGCGCTCTGCAAATGTCTTTGCACTAGTGGGACTATAGCAAAGTCCAATAGCCACGTATAGGATGCCACTAGGTACACTGAGTGTTTGCTAGTATAATGGCTTGGTTAGAATGAGTTGTAGTGTGCAACGCAGGCAGACGCGCTCTGCAAATGTCTTTGCACTAGTGGGACTATAGCAAAGTCCAATAGCCACGTATAGGATGCCACTAGGTACACTGAGTGTTTGCTAGTATAATGGCTTGGTTAGAATGAGTTGTAGTGTGCAACGCAGGCAGACGCGCTCTGCAAATGTCTTTGCACTAGTGGGACTATAGCAAAGTCCAATAGCCACGTATAGGATGCCACTAGGTACACTGAGTGTTTGCTAGTATAATGGCTTGGTTAGAATGAGTTGTAGTGTGCAACGCAGGCAGACGCGCTCTGCAAATGTCTTTGCACTAGTGGGACTATAGCAAAGTCCAATAGCCACGTATAGGATGCCACTAGGTACACTGAGTGTTTGCTAGTATAATGGCTTGGTTAGAATGAGTTGGAGTGTGCAATGCAGGCAGACGCGCTCTGCAAATGTCTTTGCACTAGTGGGACTATAGCAAAGTCCAATAGCCACGTATAGGATGCCACTAGGTACACTGAGTGTTTGCTAGTATAATGGCTTAGTTATCAGTTGGAGTGTGCAGAGGACAAGAGGGTACAGTGGCAGGATTGTGGTGCTCTGGGTAGAGGAATGGAAGCCTGCCTTTCTATTCCCTCCTAATGGTGAAATGCAGGTAGGAAATCCCTGACCTGGGCTACACAGACGCTGTTGCTGTTTGCAGGACCTGTCACCTATGGCTCTCTGACCCTGCCGGTTGGAGCCCTTAAAAGGACTGCTATAAAGTGCTCTCCCTAAGCTGTCTAACGCTGTGTATGGAGCGCATACAGCTGTATCGGCTATAGGACTCAGGAGGACGGAGCTGCGACAGTGATGTCTGACACCAAAGACGCAGAAGGCAGATAATGGCGTCCGTGAAGAAAATGTCCGGTTTTATAATGCAGGGACATGTGACATGCAGATCCTATCACACATGCCGTTGCTTCTCTGGCTCAAAGTCCACTTAGCTGTGTGTGTGTCTGGGATTGGCTGACATGCTGGCCCGCCCCACAAGACGCGCGCGCTTAGGGAAGGAAGACAAGAAAAAAAAAAAAAAAAAATGGCGATCGCCATTATAGAAACAGCAGTGATCTGAAGGCGCTGTTCACGCACACTATACACTGAAATGTGATAATAGTTTGATTCACAGAGTGACTTACACTATTACAGCAGAAACCAAGCTATGATTTAGCTGTTTTTTGGCTGCTAGAACCGTTCTCGAACGTTTCTAGAACTACCGAGCTTTTGCAAAAAGCTCGAGTTCTAGTTCGATCTAGAACATGCCCCAAAATCACTCGAGCCGCGAACTGGAGAACCACGAACCACGAACCGCGCTCAACTCTACTGAAGACCAAGAAGATGATGATGATGATGATGATGGTGATGATGATGGTGCGAGGATCGGACCCGGGAAAGGTCGGAAGCGCAAAGAAACATTCAAACTTGTCCATTGATGGGAAGATTTTCGTGAATGATCTGAACATTTTCACCAACTCTACAATACGAAAACCATTATTCCACCAAACAGCCACAGTCTGCCACACCACAACGTGTATTATCCAGGCGGCAAATACTCACTATATATACTGTCAAAGCCATCAATGCCATGAGTGCCTGCCCTGCTGCCGCTCATAAACATGGTTATGGCTAGTTTTATCTATTTCATGTTACCTCTATAGATATTTGACTGAACAATATTAGATAATAATTAGATATTGCGCAGGGGTCCTGGGTTCTAATCCCACCAAGGACATCATCTGCAGGAGTTTGTATGTTCTCCCCGTGTTTGGTGGGATTCCTCCGAGTTTCCCAGTTTCCTCCCACACTCCAAAGACAACCTGATAGGGGATTTATATTGTGAGCCCCAATGGGGACAGGGATGATGATGTCTGTACAGCACTGTGGAATATGATGGCGATATATAAGTAAAATAAATAATAAATATTGGAATTGGAATAAATATTGGAATGGATGTGCCCCACCTATCATACCCACAGCCCCAGTCCCTAATGTACACTTGCTTTGGCAAAACTAATTTGGACCTGCCAATAAAGCTTATTTGATATTAGATAGAGGGACAGAGGGATAGATAGATAGATAGATAGATAGATAGATAGATAGATAGATAGATAGAGGGATAGATAGATAGATAGAGGGATAGATAGATAGATAGATAGATAGATAGATAGAGGGATAGATAGAGGGATAGATAGAGGGATAGATAGATAGAGGGATAGATAGAGGGATAGATAGATAGAGGGATAGATAGAGGGATGGATAGATAGATAGATAGATAGATAGAGGGATAGATAGATAGATAGATAGATAGAGGGATAGATAGAGGGATAGATAGAGGGATAGATAGAGGGATAGATAGATAGAGGGATAGATAGAGGGATGGATAGATAGATAGATAGATAGAGGGATAGATAGATAGATAGATAGATAGAGGGATAGATAGAGGGATAGATAGAGGGATAGATAGATAGAGGGATAGATAGAGGGATGGATAGATAGAGGGATAGATAGAGGGATAGATAGAGGGATACATTAGATAGATGATATTGGAAGATATGACAGATATTAGATTTTGCAGATATTTAATCATAATTGATAATTATATTGTTAGATAGAAGTCAGATAACAGAACAATAGTGCAGATAGAAAGATATGAGATAGATAAGTGAAAGGCATTAGATGGGATATATGAGTCTGAAGATATATATCTATCTATGATCCAATCTCTATATATCAGATTTGATAAATATTTATTCATAGACTGACAGAGATCTGAGATAGACATTAGATACTGCAGATAGGAAGATCATGTGTTAGATATAGCATTAATAGATATGACGGTGATAGATTTTGTAGATAGATATTATATATATATATATATATATATATATATATTAGATTTTTCGATAAGAACCAAATGATAGGTATATTAGATACTACGGACAGATATTAAACATAAGAGAGATTTCAAATTCTGTAGATATTTAATCCTAGATTGATAAATATTTGATACATTATTAGATGAGAGCGATCCCGGATACTGCAGATGGATATTGGATAGTAGTGATTAGATACCTGATACTATATATATATTAGGTGCTACAGACAGAACGACTGATGGATAGACGTCTGATATGTGACCGATATTACCGGAGCTTGTGTTGATCACCGTTATCTCGTGGACTCATTTACCATGAAGTGTCGCAGGCGATGTCCTTTCTTGTGAGGGACGATACGACCGAAGGGTTAGAGATAAGGAAGCGGAATATCCGATCAATGACCGCAGAGGATACAATGATCACACCTAAACGTTTTCATGATATCATGGTAGCGTTGATACAAGCTGCCCATGATCCTGGTGGCACCATCCATCCTGGACGAATAACTAGAAGCAATGAATGCAAATCCAATCAAACACCAAACGTCGGCCATTTATCTGAAAACCATTCTACTGGTTCCAGGTCATCTGAGCACTATTACTTATACTGGTCGTGATGGAAAGCAGAGAGAACGCTTGTGTTGTGGCTGATGATGTGTCCTTGTAGCGCCGGCATCACTGCAGGCACGATGACTTACTCACCGTCCCGGCCAGGTCTTGTTCTCCCTTGCGGCTGCATGGCCTACCACTTGCTCTCCTGCCTCCTTCCCTTCCCGGGCCTTGTGCATGCCACACAGGGTTCCTGGGAGTGCACCTAGGACATGCGTGCACACACTAGCCCTCCTCTTAAAGGGTCGGTGCACTATTTCCTGGAAATGCCTCTCAGCTTATAACTGGGAGGCACTGTGTATTTAAGGCACCCTCCCATTAGGGGAGGTGCCTGTACAATGCCTTTAGTTAGTCAGTCAGTGTTCCAGTCTGCTGCTAGCTAGTTGTCAAGTCCTGAGCTCTTGTCCCGTTATCCCTGTGTCCGTCTCCAATACCTGCCTTCCCATACCTGTGTATCCCTGCCGTGCCCACCATTCCTGCCTGTCCAGCTTGTCTCAGTCACGCCACTGGTATCCGCCTATACCTGAGTCCGTCACCTGCCGTGGGGGTCAGCTGCCACAGTCCCTGTCACTGCCCTGGGAGTGCGACCTAGTGTCCGCCTCGCGGTGGGTGCTTAGTTAAGCCCCTCCCACTAAGAGTTAGCCTGGGTCCCCTCTGTAGTCCATTAGTCTCACTCGCTGCCTCTACATCAGCCGTGAGCCTGCTTCTATATAGAGCAATATTTCATTTTGGCCTATCCCTATAGCACAACCTCTGGTGGACTTTCTAGGCACGGATTCTTACGTTGTATCTAGTATCCATTTACGTGAAGAATACTAAGCTGCAGTACCAAACACAACCTGTACAGAAGTGTGGCGCTATGAAGAAAATAGACAAGTTGTCTAATCCTGGACATCCCCTTTAATGCATCAAAATGACTGCTACAGTGAGGGGTAATTCACAAGGCTTCACCACGTAATTAAATTGACCCAGTCACATTTTTGGGAAACACATAAAAGAGATGGAAAATATGAAAAATAAAATTATCCATATTCAAAGACTTTCTGTGACGTCCCGATGTAAACAATTAAGTCTGTGAATCGTCCACATCGGCCCTTGCTTATTTGACACAGCAAAGAATGATGGGAATGTTGTCCGGATTCCGAGCGTCACCCAGAACAATAGGGAGATTTTGTAGGATTTGCCTCGTACAAAAAGTCATGTTCACAGCTTCAAGTTTAGGGCAATGGGGGGAAGGGACGGACCCATTAAATATTCAATTATTCAATATAGAGTAAGACAATGGGATTTGGAATATTAACTTATATTAATTATAATAATAATTATAAGATTAGAAATTATGAATAAGTGAATAAAATTTAAAAAAAAAAAAAATGTGCTTTATTTTATATTATATATATATATATGTATATATATGTATATGTATATAAAATTATAAATATAATATATAAATGTTAGATATATATATATATATCGTATATATGAAATATATGTATATATATTAAAAAAAATAAAATAATATATAAGTGATTTATTTTATTAATTATATATATATATATAAAATTATAAATATAATATATAAATATGTTATATATATCTACATATCTCTCTCTCTCTATATATATATATATATCGTATATAAAAAATATCTGTATATCTACATAAAAAAATGTAAATAAATATATATATATATATATATATATATATATATATATATAAACTTCAATTTATAAAAGGAGAGAGACCCAGGGCACCACTCCGCACTATATACAAATCATGCCAAGTCCATATAGCAGTGTGAATCAGAAAAACAGCTCTGGGGTGCACATGAAAAAAGATGATATATGATCCAATTTAGGAAGAAGATGGCACTCACCAGATATATGCCGTGTGAACACGTATTTATTCGGATGTGGAGGTTACATGTGCAGGGCAGGTGGGTGGGGAGGGAGAGCTATACACGTCCGACGACCAGCTGAAGCACTTTGGAAGTGCGAAACGGCCGTCGTCGGACGTGTATAGCTCTCCCTCCCCACCCACCTGCCCTGCACATGTAACCTCCACATCCGAATAAATACGTGTTCACACGGCATATATCTGGTGAGTGCCATCTTCTTCCTAAATTGGATCATATATATATATATATATATATATATATATATAAACAATAAAAAATACGTAAGTACTTTATTTTATTATATATTTATTTTATTGTTACTTTATTATACTGTAATATATATATGTATATATATATATATATATATATATATATATATAATTAATAAAATAAAGCACTTAGGTATTTTTATATTATATATATATATATATATATATATATATATATATATATATATATATATATATATATAGTTTTATTCACCCTCTAAATGCCCTTTTAGTTCCCTAGAAGTAAGGGACAATGATGCTTTATTGAATGTTTTCAAACTTATAGATTGAGAGGGTTTGGGATGTGTCACGAGAATATTCTCTACGGTGATCATGTTGCCAAGCTTTATGTAACCAAAAAAATAGAAATCTTTTTTTTTTTAGATTTTAACTTCCTGTTATTTCTGGAAATCTACATGAACATTAGCAGCAATAAACAGACTCCGCCCCATTTTTTTTGTATTGACGCATCTCATGATCATGTGCCAAAGTTATTGTAAAGGAAAGGGAGGGGAGGGTGAGAGTAGATTTAATTATTTTTGTATCCCTATCTTTGGAAAAATAAACACAACAAAAATATCACTAAAAATGACAAAGGCTATGTCCACAAGTCTTTTTTTTTAAAAACAATCTGCTGCAGAATAGGTCAAAACAAATGGTGCAGATTTTGGTGCAGGATGTAATTCTTTCTGATGGATGAGATTTTGGAAAATCTTGGGCTCCATTGATAGTTTCAGCAATTTGAAATGGATTTTACATAAAGATTCTGCTGCGTAAACAGCCTCTGAGAATATTCCTTAAAGGCTCACTGTGTAGGTTCATCATCTTAATGTAAAATATTTGAGAAACTTTAATTATAAGAAGATATGTAAAATCTAAAACCCATTGTAACACCTGCCTGGATCCACAGACTCAGACTGGCTGTCAGGGACAGGCTAGAGGAAAGCCGCTCACAAAGCAGGACCCCGAGAACCCTGAAACCTTTAACCCCTATTAGAGGGGTTTGGAATTACACAGGGCCCTGGAGATCACTACCTGTGGAAGGCTGCACTCCGATAAGAGTAGTAGTCAGGCAGGGTCAAACAAGGAAATACAGAACAGGGACAAAATCAGGCAGGCAAGGACGTAATCAGAAAACCAGGCAGAGGTCAAATCCGGATCGGATAATGAGGTACAAAAATGGGTAGTCAGAGCGCAGGCGGGGGTCAAAACACAGGGATTATCATTAAGAACAGAGCGGGAACCAGGAAGCAGGAATACAAAACTATCTCTGGCAGTGACCAGCACACAGGAGGGAGAATAAGAAGGGTTGGTGTCTTTTAATTGGCTGTAGCTGAATGGTGGTAACTTCAGCTGAAGACACACGCCACTTACAGTTAGCTAGTGGTATTGCAGGTCCCAGGGAAACCCAGCTTAGTAGATGAGCGGAGCCTGCGCCCACCGGTGCCGCTGGCATCGACTCCTCTCCCATCACTACCACAGTCCACAGCGGGAACACGGCGTCGCCTGGTGATCGAAGCTGAAGTCACAGGAGTGGGCTCTGGTGGTGACGTGACGCCCATGGAATATGGCAAGAAAAGGCAAGAAGCCAATACTACTGAATTGTCAATAATCATCCCGAAGGGGGGTGATCATGGGGCATGTATATATGGACTACGGGGGTCTGTGATGTCTACCATGAGAACCGATAGCCAAAGCCTTGTAAGATAAATACACGGCTGAGTCCCACTTGCCCAGAAAGAGTTAAGACAACAGGATAAGAAGCCTGAAATTGCTTGATGTAAAATGATTTTCTATTACAATGCTGCTCTTTGTGAAAATGACCTTTTCTTAAATCAGTTACCGAAAAACAGTCACAAAATTCTCCTACGGAAAAAAAAAAAAAGCATGAGCCATTAATTCCAAAACGTGCAACCAACATTTCACTCATCCCTAAAACAAAGGCCATTGTGCAATGACTTCACCGGGTGAGAAATGCGTGACGTGACGGCCGCCGCTGATCTATACGTCTAGATAAACCGCTGTGATTTCTTTATGCCCAAAACAGAGACGTTCTTTACAAAGGAGCCTGAAATCACTTTCCACACGGAACCAAACTTTGTCTTCGGCATTGAAAGTTTACAAAAATTTTTTGTTAGAGTTTTAATTTTATTGACCAGTATGGAGAATAAGATGGTGGAAATAATGAGCTACCAATACGGGGGTGGGAGCGGAAACTCAATAGTAAGTCATCTGTTTTCCTAACTATCATATATGTGTCACAGGTGTGTCATGCTTGACAGTCCTGTAGTTTCCGGCTGTAGAAGGTCGTAGCATTTGGCTACACAAGCTGCTCTCTGACTTTCCCTTTTTCCTTGCTTGGGTGGGATTTATCCCTTTCTCTTTAGGACCCTGCAGATTTCCTCATCTTTTCAGCTGTTGATCTTCAGTACTTAATAATAATAATAATAATAATAATAATAATAATAGTAATAATAAATTTGTATTTATATTTTATTTATATAGCGCCAATGTGACGCCCTGGCAAAACCAGGTAGTCACAAATAGGCCCCCGCATAACACCTTCTCTCACCTAGGAAACACACAGCCGACCTGAAACCCTAGTCACCCCCCTCAAAGAAAGACAGACACACCAGTGGGCGGGGCCAGGCAGTTGGACACGCCCACCCAGGGGTCTAAACAGCTTAGGGCGGGAAAACAAGCAGTGAAGCAAGAGTTGGAGTTTGGAGTTGTAGTAGAGAGGAGTGTGGGCTGGAGCTAGGTGTAGCTCCAGCAGAGAAAGTTCAAGTTGAGCGGTGTCAGGGTTGGAGCCCTGGTACCTTGGCTAGGAGGCAGACGTTGGCTGCCATCAGCAGGAGACGGGAAGACGGCTCGGCAGAACCGAGGTGGACCGGGACAGGGTTGTAGCCCGCCGGTACCGACACAGGGAACCGACCCATAGCACAGAGGGGGTACTCGGACCCTGAAGCCAGGACCAAAACTAGCGTCCTAGCTAATTAACCGATTGAGGCCAGGATTATAGGTCCTGTCCCACCCAAAGTCCCTCATAGAAGACAACAGCCCACCGACAGGGATAGGAGGCCACCGCCAGGGCCCATAGATCCCACGGGCCAGCATCTGCGGGCACGGCTCCTTAGGCCACATCCAGCCGGGAGCAGACTCCTGAGTTCCAGACCAGACAGTCCATCATACACAAAATCAGTGCAAAGGAAAAGGACAGCGACCACCAGCCGGGTGGGGGACCTGAATGCAACCGGCCGCGGCGGCCAGCCACCAGAACCTTGGTTTACCAAAAGACTCGTGTGATTCATTTACTGTGAGTAACCAACCATCCCCCTGCTTGCTCTGGCGCACCGGCCCTTGCCGTCGCTATATTCTGCACTAAGACACGGGGCCCCGGGGTAACCATCCCTACCCACGGAGGGGTTAACATCTAGCTGCCACTACATCCCCCCCGGGTGCCCACAACAGCAGCGGTGGTGTTCCACTTCACCACACACCGTGGGTGGCGTCACGAACTTAATACGGCCTAGCCCGTACATCTACGTCTCCCCCTTTTATTCGGCGTGTACGCAAGACCCCCGGGTCTGGATGCCCTTGAGCCACCCTCAGAAGGCCCGGATTCGAGCAGCGGCGGCTGCTGGCACGGGGGCGGCACACCAACAACCTTTTGTGTCTTTATATACTCTCATTCCGCCTTACTCTGTGCTGGTGATTGGTCTAATACCCTTTACAAGTCTTCAGTACAAGCAGGCAGCTTGAATTAATCTGGAGAAACTTTGCTGTTGTTGCATTTCCTCTCCCTGAGTCATCTGGAGATAAGTTATTTGTTTTATTCCCCCTGTGTGTGATCCCTATTTTTTCTTTAGAGCTTAATGGGGTTGACTAAGCACTCATCCCATCCGTTCCCTACCTAGGGCCTATTTTAGAGTCAGCCAGGGTCAGGTATCCTACTTGGCGCATAGGTGTGGAACCTATCTGGGGTGGTGAGGGAAGCCAGGGTCAGGTATCCTGTTCGGCGCATAGGTGTGGAATCTATCTAGGGTGGTGAGGGAAGCCAGGGTCAGGTATCCTGCTCAGCGCATAGATGTGGAATCTATCTAGGGTGGTGAGGGAAGCCAGGGTCAGGTATCCTGTTCGGTGCATAGGTGCAGAACCTATCTAGGGTGGTGAGGGAAGCCAGGGTCAGGTATCCTGTTCGGCGCATAGGTGTGGAATCTATCTAGGGTGGTGAGGAAAGTCAGGGCCAGGTATCCTGCTCAGCGCATAGGTGCAGAACCTATCTAGGGTGGTGAGGGATCCCAGGAACCAGCAGTAGGTTTGGTCAGGGGTTACCATCTCCACCTTCCTTAGACACAGGGTCTACCTTCCCTGTCGCCATTTGCTTGGTACTTTCCCGTACCTAGCGTGACAATACGTTATCCAGAACATATATGTACAGGCCTGTATTTCCCCACCAATGCAAGAGGAAAAAATCATTGGAGTGTCCCAAAATTGGGATGTGTTGACGATACCAGATTGCCCTTCCCCTCTATCATATTGTACGTACGACAGTGCCAACCTTGTCCACAGGTGATGTGTGGTATTGCAGCTCATCCCCTTGTAGTTCTATAGAGTTGAGCTTCTTGGTTTGCCAGAATTAGAAAAACAATCCTGGATTCACCAACTGGCTGTGGGTCTCCGGACTCAAACTCGAGGGTCTCGTAGGCGCATTTGAGGCTGGTGAGTTAAGGTCAGGAGACCCGCAGCAGATCTTTGCATCTTGGCCCATACTTTGAGGGCTAAAACGTGACGAACAGTTTTTTTTTTCCCCAGAAGCCTCCACTCTTGCTGTGCTAAAGGGGATGATCACCAATACCAAACACAACCTGGTGGCAACAATAGCGCTGTTTTGGAGGAGAAGACCTTTTTTGCTCATTTTTTTAAATCCCTTAAAATATTAATAATAATTAGGAACACTATTATTGAATATATACAATGCTGTGCAATCCGATGGCACTTTACAAAAAAAAGCTAAAATTAATATACACAGACGCACACTGATAATACAGGATGGGTTATTGATTGTCATGATGCTCTTTGCAAATGTTTTTTTTTCTGAATTTTTGTCGTCATGAGGAGGAGGAGGGTCCGGGCTGCGAAATGTAGCCGCACTGATTGCAGTCAATCGCCCCTGACAGGGCTGACTAGTCAGGAGCAATACTGGCACGCAACGCCACTACCATAGTCTATTTTTTATCTCGTTCACATTTATAGGATTTACCTATCTGTCCCGCAACAGACCTACTCATTGAGTGCGAGCCAAGACAACACGATTGTGTTAATTAATCTGCTATTGTGAGTAAAGGCACAGCTGCAGCCGGCTCCAAGATATGTCGTGAAAAGCAAACAATGTCATGTTAAGCTTCTGACTGCGGACTCGGTTACCAACGCCTGTTTATGAGGGGGGAAAAACATAAATTATCCCTCTGGTTTTTTTTTTTTGGTTTTTTTTTCCCTAAATAATAATAAAAATTAAAAAAGACCTTTAAGTCAAATAAGAAAAATTATTCCAGACAGCAACTGTGTCGTTTGATGGCGGAGCTTTGAGGTGGCGCTTTGTTTCAGTCTAAACATTTATCTGAGAGGGAAAAAACACTGGCTGGAAAGTGATCTGAGCAATTAATAGAGTGTGGATGCGAAAACATGAGGGGAAATACAACAAAGGAGCCAAAATACAAAAGTAACAGGCGATACAGAACACATCATCACAAGAAAGGGTTAATATATACGCTGTGCGTACGTGTGTGTGTATATACAGTATATATATATAATATATATACACACAGTATATACAGTATATACTGTATATATATATATATATATAAAAACAGATAATTAAAAATACAATACAAAAAAACAAGTTGTAAGAAATACAAAAGTAACAGGCGACACAAAACATATCATCAGAAGGGTTAATATATAAATTGTACGTCTGTATATGTGTGTGTATATATATATATATATATATATAAAAAACGTATTAAAACATTGGAGGGGATCAAAAATACAAACATAGTAAAAGAAAATAATTTAAAAAAAACCTATATATATATACACACATAGATAAATATACATTATACATACGTGTGTGTGTGTGTGTGTTATATATGTAAAATTAGAAGTGATCAAAAATATAATACAAAAAAAGTCAAAGTTGTAAAAATACAAAAGTAACAGGTAATACAAAGCACATTAGAAGAGTTAAAAAAATATATATATACATACATACATATAAATATATATACATTATACATACATGTGTGTATATATATATATATATATATAAAAATGTATAATTAGAGGTGATCAAAAATACAATACAAAAAAAGTCAAAGTTGTAAAAATACAAAAGTAACAGGTAATACAAAGCACATTAGAAGAGTTAAAAAAATATATATATACATACATATAAATATATATATACATTATACATACATGTGCATGTATATATATATATATATATATATAAAAATGTATAATTAGAGGTGATAAAAAATACAATACAAAAAAGGAAAGCTGAAAAAAATACAGAAGTGGCAGGCGATACAAAAAATACATTAGAGGGGAAGGGTTAAAAAGTATATATATATATATATATATATATATATATATATATATATATATATATAGAATAAGATAAGAAGTGATCAACTATACAATACAAAAAAAGTTGTAAAAAATACAGAAGTGACAGGTGATACAAAACACATTAGAAGAAAAGATATATAAACATCTGTACGGTATATATATACACAATATATGGTGTGTGTATATATATATATATATATATATATATATAAAAATATATATATACACACACACATTATATAGATCATTAGAAGAAAAGAGTCAATATATATATACTGGTATATATAAAATCAGATAATTAAAAACAGAATTCAAAGTAAAAGGTAAATCAAATAAAATATTTAAAAAAAGCTATAAGACGGGCAGAATGAAAATATATATATACCGGTATATATACATACATACATATATTTAAAAAAGTTAAATCCTTGTAAGAAGTACATAGTTCTGCCATGTAAATTCTGGGGTTGTTACAATAGATTATGCACCTTTTAAACGGGGCTTAACTAATTCAGAATTAAAAGGTGAGGAGTAACTGGGGGAGGAGAGGCCGTGTATTCTGTATTCTTCTATGTGAATCAAAACCTCTTTTCTCTTCTCTTTCCTCTGGACGAATCCTCGCATCTCTCAATTGAGGCTTCACAGTCAGGGCCTATTGAAAGGAAAGTCCTGTGGATTTGCTCAGGCAGTGGATTCACGAGAAGCAGTTGGCTGGCCAAAATGAAGTACAGACTATTAATAAAAAATAATTTCCTTATTTGTCACGGCGAGAGGATATTTTTTTCGGAAGTAAATCTACATGCTTTGTGCTGCTTTACTCTTACGGGGTATTATTTTTCTTTTTTTTTTTTGCTGTTACCATAAATGCAGAACACCAAATAAGCGAATCCACGACCCAGAAATCTTGGTGATTTAGAAATATTAAAATCTTGGCAAAATGTAAGAAAAAGGAATATATGGAGCAAAGAGCTGCAACATGGAAACAAGTAATGATGGTTATAGGGGGGGGCGCTTTTAGGGCGATTGTTATGGAAGGCTATGTTGAAGGCTTTTTATATAAAGCCAGATAAAGCTACGTATAAGGCTATATGTATATATATATATATATATATATATATACAGCGTTGTGTTTTATGCTTGTTTTCATATCCTTATAAAAGGAGTCATCTCATCTTATCAAATGAGTAAAATTGTAAAGTTCTTGTAAAGACAGGAAACTTTGTAATTGACCTCTTATTAAAAATCTTCTCAAAAATGGAGGGATTTTTAATTCTATAGTTTACAGCTCATCTGCAGCATGAGAGGTGTCTGGTCTCCTGGGGATGGAGTGAGCGCTCGCAGACTTGATCCTCGGACGCTGGCCGGATAGTTGTATCCAATCATCCTCAGGTCCTCTGCGCTTCTTCCTAGAGAAGAAAACCTGCCTCTGCCAGACCAGCAGCGCAACCACGAAGCACAATCCAGACCAGCAGCGCAACCACGAAGCACAATCCAGACCAGCAGCGCAACCACGAAGCACAATCCAGACCAGCAGCGCAACCATGAAGCCCCATTCAGACCAGCCGCGCAACCATGAAGCCCCATTCAGACCATCAGCGTAACCATGAGGCACAATTCAAACCAGCAGCACAACCATGAGGCACAATTCAAACCAGCAGCGCAACCATGAAGCACAATTCAGACCAGCTGTGCAACCATGAAGCACAGTTCAGACCAGCCGCGCAACCATGAAGCACAATCCAGACCAGCAGCGCAACCACGAAGCACAATCCAGACCAGCAGCGCAACCACGAAGCACAATCCAGACCAGCAGCGCAACCACGAAGCACAGTACAGATCAGCAGCGCAACCATGAAGCCCAATTCAGACCAGCAGCGCAACCACCAAGCACAGTACAGACCAGCAGCACAACCATGAAGCCCAATTCAGACCAGCAGCACAACCATGAAGCACAGTTCAGACCAGCAGCGCAACCATGAAGCACAATCCAGACCAGCAGCACAACCATGAAGCACAATCCAGACCAGCAGCGCAACCATGAAGCACAGTACAGACCAGCAGCGCAACCATGAAGCACAATCCAGACCAGCAGCGCAACCATGAAGCACAGTACAGACCAGCAGTGCAACCATGAAGCACAATCCAGACCAGCAGCGCAACCACGAAGCACAGTACAGACCAGCAGCGCAACCACGAAGCACAGTACAGACCAGCAGCACAGCCATGAAGCCCAATTCAGACCAGCAGCGCAACCATGAATCACAATCCAGACCAGCTGCGCACCATGAAGCACAGTTCAGACCAGCAGCGCAACCATGAAGCACAATCCAGACCAGCAGCATAACCATGAAGCACAATCCAGACCAGCAGCGCAACCATGAAGCACAATTTAGACCAGCAGCGCAACCATGAAGCACAATCCAGACCAGCAGCACAACCATGAAGCACAATTCAGACCAGCAGTGCAACCATGAAGAACAATTCAGACCATCAGTGCAACCATGAAGCACAATTCAGACCAGCAGTGCAACCATGAAGCCCAATCCAGACCAGCAGTGCAACCATGAAGCCCAATCCAGACCAGCAGTGCAACCATGAAGCACAAGTCAGGCCAGCAGTGGAACCATGAAGCACAAGTCAGGCCAGCAGTGGAACAATGAAGCAGGTCTGCACCACCCAAGGGCAAGCAAAATGCTGGAGGCGGTGGAGCAGCGCACTCCTAGAAAATGACGATACAGTCCCTTTAAGTGGCTCCAATGAGAACGATTCTGCTATGAAAATCTATATAGGACAATAACGGCGACCAACCAAGCAAATGCATATCCATCCACATAATGAAATATACTAATTATCAGCATGAACCCTTAATAGCAGTGCAGCCACTGATCACATGCTTCACTTCTGAGCAACTGTAGTTGGTTTGGCAGTACGTCATTGGGGGGGGAGGGGTAATACATTAAGGTGGTGGTTTGGTGAAATGCAGTATCCACAGGACAAGTGATCACTTACTGAGCTGTGACGATCCGACCACTTTCATCCCTGTTCGGAAGCATCAGCAATGTACATGTTGGACCCACACTCCATTTGTTTCCTATGCAGCTGCTGGGCAATAAGCTCAACCTTTTCCGGCAGCCTCATAGAGAATGAATGGAGCAGCGGTCCGGCCACACTATTCTGAAACAGGGATTATAGTCCCCTGATTTTCCAATTGGGTTGACTCCCAGCGATGGCATACCCACTGCTCAGCAACTGGACAACCCCTTTAATATACAGAAACATCCCAGCCCAGTGCTGTAATCTTCAAGACTATCCTTCAAGAGAGCGGAGTACCTCTAGACCATGGCCATACATTTTTCATGTTGTTCCTTTGGTCAACAGCCAGATGTAGTGGGACTTTATTCAGGTAAAATATTTGCAATATATCCTCCATTGAGCAGAGATGAGTAAGGTCATGTGACACTCTTTACTCGAGGGACTTAGTTTACTCAAGTTACTTAGTTTACTGAGGGGACTTAGTGTTTACTCAGGGGACTTAGTGTTTACTCAGGGGACTAATGCCGGCGTCACACGGTACGATATATCATGCGATATGTCGGCGGGGTCACGTCGTTAGTGACGCATATCCGGCATCGTATGACATATCGTACCGTGTGACACCTCCAAACGACTGTGAACGAGCAAAAATACACACCTTATCGTTGCTCGTTGACACGTCGTTCATTTTCAAAATGTCGGTCCTCCTTTTGCGCGCCGGTAGTTCGTCATTCCCGTGGCAGCACACATCGCTCCGTGTGACACCCCGGGAACGACGAACACAGCTTACCTGCGTCCCGCCGGCAATGCGGAAGGAAGGAGGTGGGCGGGATGTTACGTCCCGCTTATCTCCGCCCCTCCGCTTCTAGTGGCCGGCCGCTGTGCGACGTCACTGTGACGCCGAACGTCCCTCCCCCTTCAGGAAGAGGATGTTCGCTGCCCACAGCGAGGGGTGTTATCCCGTGTGACGCTGGCATTAGTGTTTAATCAGGGGACTTAGGGGCACTTTGCACACTACGACATCGCAGGTGCGATGTCGGTGGGGTCAAATTGAAAGTGACGCACATCCGGCGTCGCAGGCGATATCGTAGTGTGTAAAGCATTTTTGATACGATTAACGAGCGCAAAAGCGTCGTAATCGTATCATCGGAGTAGCCTCGTTCATTTCAATGAATTGGGAATGACCGATGTTACGATGTTGTTCCTCGTTCCAGCAGGCAGCACACATCGCTGTGTGTGAAGGCGCAGGAGCGAGGAACATCTCCTACCTGCGTCCCGGCCGCCAATGCAGAAGGAAGGAGTAGGGCGGGATGTTTACGTCCCACTCATCTCCGCCGCTCCGCTTCTATTGGCCGCCTGCTGTGTGACGTCGCAGTGACGCCGCACGACCCGCCCCCCTTAATAAGGAGGTGGGTCGCCGGCCAGAGCGACGTTGCAGGGCAGGTGAGTGCATGTGAAGCTGGCGTAGCGATAATGTTCGCTACGGCAGCAATCACAAGATATCGCTGCTGCGACGGGGGCGGGGACTATCGCACTCGGCATCGCAGCATCGGCTTGCGATGTTGTAGTGTGCAAAGTGCCCCTTAGTGTTTACTCAGGGGACTTAGTGTTTACTCAGGGGACTAAAGGCTGCTTTACACCAGACAATCTATCGTGCAATAGATCGTCGGGGTCACGGTTTTTGTGACGCACATCCGGCATCGCTGGCGATGCCGGCCTGTGTGACACCTCCTAGCGACGCAGTATCGCTCACAAATCGTGAGTCGTGTACTGCTCACTAGGTTCCATAATATTGTTTAATTTAGTTGTTCATCGTTTCCAGGGTAGCACACGCCGCTCCGTGTGACATCCCGGGAACGATGAACAGCAGCTCACCTGCGTCACGCGGCCGCCGCCGGCTATGTGAAGGAAGGAGGTGGGCGGGATGTTTACGTCCCGCTCATCTCCGCCCCTCCGCTTCCATTGGCCGGCGGCCGTGTGACGTCGCTGTGACGTCGAACGTCCCTCCCACTCCAAAAAGTGGACGTTCGCCGCCCACAGCGTGGTCGCACGAGAGGTAAGTACGTGTGATGGGAGTTACCGACTTTGTGCGCCACGGGCAGCGATTTGCCCGTGACGCAAAAAGGACGGGGGCGGGTACGATCGATTGTGAAATTTCACAATCGGTCGTACCGTGTAAAGCAGCCTTTAGTGTTTACTCAGGGGAGTTAGTGTTTACTCGGGGGACTTAGTGTTTACTCAGGGGACTTAGTTTTTCATACCATTGATTGACAGTAGACTTTTAGTGCATACACTGAATCTAATGCTGCATCCACGGTCCACGTATAGACTACGATACACAGACTGACAGCGGGTCTCCGGATCCAAACCTGACAACTTCATGGGCATATATGTAGCTGTCAATTACAGGTCCGGACCTGCGGACGGTCTGTACTCGGACCATTATAGTTATAACAGGAGATCGGACTCAGAGGAAATCTAAAGAAATTCTACTGATGTCCCCCTAAAACAATTAAAAATATAATATTCCTCTTGCAAATCTCATCAAATTTGCATTTTCATAAGTTGACTCCTTTATTTTTATAAAAGGCCCCCAATTATGGTACAAACGTCCACATTTGATTAAGACCCCCCCAAGTACCCCAAAACTAATCATAATAAATATTGTATGCACAATGCCTGCAAAATACTTACTTTCCAACTATCAAGTGTGACTAAAGCTAATCGGACTGAAACCTAAACACACAAAGACATTGTGTAGGCTGATCTGAAAGCCGAAGAAAAAAAAAGGGGAAACATATTTCAGGAATTCTTAAAATGTTTGTATTGTTGTTTGTGGAAATGTTAGCCATGAATCTGTGTTTTACTCACTTAATTGCTCCTAGTCCAGCTTATATTATACACTTGTTGGGAAATGACGTTTCGCTCATTGCAGAAATTGCTAAAGCGTAACATATAATAAATGATAAAGTGGTTTGAAATAATCGGGTATAGGCGAGCGGGCGGGGGGTTTGTGTTAGAAAAATCTGCACCAACTGAGTCGCTAAAACCTTCTTGTTCAAAGAACTTTTTACTGGGCTACAATTTGTTAAGCGAGATTCCATGACGGACTCGTTTTAGATGCAAATATATGTTTTTAAATCCTACGGAGTTTCTTGGTAAATGCGAGGAAAAGAAATGGTCCCATCCAGTTAATGGTGCCTGTGGGAAAGAAAACTATAGATCTAAAGTAAAGTGTGGTTGCCTCCATAATGGGCCCACCATGGGCCGAATACAATACTTTACTCAAACAAAGGGAAAATAACGCTCTTGGCGACACTTGATGTAGGGTAAGGTAAGATCAAGCTCGAAACTTGTGTGCAAAACTTCCATGGCCCCAAATCAATTCGTTTTTTTAGCGCAAGTCGTAGTCAAATAGTGCAGATTCTGAAAATATCATGAGAGGCATGATGGCCACCTTTATTGAACCCCGATGGATACCATTGTCATATAGATCAAAAATTTTGGAGACCTCGTGTTGTTAAGGGGGCCATAATTTAGGGGGATTCAATCCAAGTTATGCATCCCCGTCTAAAGGGGGCTTTACATGCAACGACATCGCTAGCGAGATGTTGTTGGGGTCACAGAAGTCGTGACACACATCCGGCCTCGTTAGCGACGTCGTTGCGTGTGAAATGCAGGAACGACCGTTAACGATCAAAATTACTCACCTTATCATTGATCGTTGACGCGTCGTTCTAATCCCAAATATCGTTGATGGTGCTGGATGCAGGTTGTTCGTCGTTCCTGCGGCAGCACACATCGCTACGTGTGACACCCCAGGAACGATGAACTACATCGTACCTGCGGCCGCTGGCAATGAGGAAGGAAGGAGGTGGGCTGGATATTTCCCCCGCTCATCTCCGCCCCTCCGCTTCTATTGGACGGCTGCCGTGTGACGTCGCTGTGATCACCGGTCACAGCGACATCGCAGGGAACGTAAGTATGTGTGACGGGGCCTATCGATGTTGTGCGCCATGGTCAGCGATTTGCCCGTGACGCACAACCGACTAGGGCTGGTATGCTCGCTAGCGATATCGATATCGCTGTGTGTAAAGTGCCCTTAAGTCGTAGTCAAATAGTGCAGATTCTGCAAATATCACGAGAGCCATGATGGCCACCTTTATTGAACCCCGATGGATCCTATTGTAATATAGATCAAAAATTATGGAGACCTCATGTTTTTAAGGGGGGGCATAATTTAGGGTGATGCAATCCAAGTTATGCATCCACGTCTTAAACCCGTCTGCATTCCAAATCATGAGTCGTTTGTCAGTTGCATGCATCCACACAGTCCAGTGATGTACGAGATGTACACAGATCTGGGTAGAACTTATGACTCTTGATTTGGAATGCAGACGTGGATGCATAACTTGGATTGCATCACCCTAAATTATGCCCCCTTTAACAACATGAGGTCTCCATCATTTATGGTCCATATGACAATGTGATCCATCGGGTTTCAATAACGATGGCCATGATGTGAGCAACCTAGAATATTCATTTAATATTTTTGATCCAGCCATAAATGGGTTATTTTGGTTTTATCGGGGGTTCCCACTTGAAATTCCAAAAATTCTTCAGATTTATGATCATTGAGAGGGAATCATATACAATGCAGAGAAAACATAATTTATTGTCACGGCAGGGGAGAGAGGCTATACCAGCCATATAGGACAACACAAAGGAAGCAGTGACCCCTGACCACAACCTGTACGTCACCTTCACCGACCCTATATACTTGTTGCCGAGCTGGATACCTGGGGCCCTGTCTTTCCCTGGCAAATTAGCGCTAAGTAGGAATAGAGGGTATGAGCACTAGTCAACACCACTAACCCAATAGGAAGACACAAGGGAACAACGACTGCAATAACCAGAACCCTGGAAGATTGCAAAAGCCAAACACTTATCTGAGGTATAGGCAGCCACCACAGTAGTATTTGGAACAACAAGAGACTACCTCTCTAGACCTCAGCAAGGAATAAACTATAAACCGCACCCAACCCACCCCAGAGTGAGGTTAATAAAGGAAGTCAGAGGATAGCAACTGAGAGGAGGACGACAGTTCGCCAGGATCAAAGAATCTGCCTGTTACTAGTAATTTTTTTGCAGTCTTTGTATGACCTTTCTTTTTGCTGCTTTTCCTATAGACTTACAAAAAACATATTTTATATGCTGCACAAAATTTGCACAAATTCTTAAAAAAAAACCCTTAATGAGGATTTTTTACCGGTTTTAGCATGTTAAATTGGTTGCATCATTAAAAAGTGGATCAGAGGTCAGTAAAACAGTTTTTATTTTTAAATTTCTTATCTCCATTGTGGAGCTATTAAATTGTTTTAGGTTCTAATTTATGATCAGGCCAACGGGCATTACCAGATATTTGTTTCTGGGGCGTGTACTTTGTCCCCTGTATGTCATTATTTTATCATAAGCATGAGGCATCATGAACAGGAAAAAAAAATGTTCTCCTCTCAGCTCCTACTGTTTAGTATAAATCACAGGTGAGTGATTAGAAACACTTCCAGATTTCCTCTGAGGGTAGTCAGTGTGGGGGGAGCATACAGCTGAACTGTGTGTAATTACAAACACATCTAAAACTAAAGCTCTCCTCTCACTGCTTGTACTGATACTGTTGTGAGATTAGATCTGGAAGTGTTTGTAATCACACTAATTTCTGCTGTAGACAAAAGTGAAAGGACTTCGGCACATGCATCCAGATAGTATAATACAATAAAGTCTTTATTGAGAAAACATTAAAAACATGTGAAACTTCTATACATATTAAAAACTTACACTTTTCTGGTGTCAAAAGCACCTTTAATCGTAGGATATGTAAAGAATCATGGACCAATAATGTTAATGATTACCAAAAACATTAATGAAACGATTCACTGCCTATAACAAATCAAAATCTGCAAATTAACAAAATTTGATGAATAGATATAGAATAAATAATTTTTATAATTCATACCTAGAGGGTTTAGAATTCAGGTGTAGTAGCCAAACATGGTGGGCGTCTTCCACTTTTTTCCCTCTACGAATTTCTCTGCTGTAAATTACCTCCCCACACTGACTGCCATGAAAGGAGATCTGGAATTATTTGTAATCCCACTCAACTCTGCAGTATTCTTCCTCCCTCACACCAACTACTATGATAGGGTATCTGGAAGTGTTTGTACTCACACTCAGTACTGCAGTATTCTTCCTCCCTCACACCAACTACTATGATAGGGTATCTGGAAGAATTTGTAATCACATTCAGCTCTGCAGTATTCTTCCTCCCTTACACCAACTACTATGATAAGCTATCTGGAAGTGTTTGTAATCACACTCAGCTCTGCAGTATTCTTCCTCCCTCATACCAAATACTATGATAGAATATCTGGAAGTGTTTGTAATCACACTCAGCTCAGCTGTGCTCTCCCTCTCTCACACTGACTGCCATAATAGGTGATCTGGAAGTATTTGTAATCACACTAGCTCTGCTGTGATCTCCTTCTCTCACACTGACTGCCATGATAGGTGATCTGGAAGTGTTTGTAATCACTCAGCTTTGATGTATTCTCCCTCCCCCCACAATGCCTATCTTGAGAAAAGATCTGGAAGTGTTTAGAATCACACTCCGCTCTGATCTATAGTACAGAGTAGATGCAGATATTAGGACTAAGGGCAGTGTTGTTTGTCATTACAACTCTTAAGAAAAAGCATGTTCTTCCAGCCTTCTGGGGCATTTTTTTGTGCTCTCCCTCTCTCACACTGACTGCCATGATAGGTGATCTGGAAGTATTTCTAATCACTCAGCTTAGATGTATTCTCCTTCCCCCCACAATGTCTGCGTTGAAAAAGATCTGGAAGTGTTTATAATCATACTAAGCTCTGATCTATAGTACACAGTAAATGAAGAATAGGACTGAAGGCAGTGTTGTCTGTCATTATAACTCTTAAAAAAAAGCATGTTCTTCTGACCTTCTGGGGTATGTTCTTGTTTTTTTTGTGCTCTCCCTCACACTGACTGCCATGATAGGTGATCTGGAAGTGTTTGTAATCACTTAGCTCTCATGATGCCTTTTGCTCATGATGGGGACAAAGTACCCCGCCCTCAAAGAATAATCTCTAGTAGCACCCGGTTGGGTTCATCATAAATTCTAACCTAAATTTTGCAAGCTAATATCTCCACAGCGCAGATGAGAAATGTAAAAAAATATATGTCTTATTCAATTTTGCAGAATGTGGCCAGTCTAACATGCTCAAACTCTTGAAAGATCCTCTTTAAAGCCCATGGTGTTTTCAAATGCTGAAAAGTAGTGTGAAAAGGAGTCATTATGGAAAAGGGAAACAACAGTGCTTGCCAGTTAATTAATAAAGCCGGCAGGCCGGCACCCATCGTAGTGATGCTTTCAGCCCCTACACAAATGGCTGCCGGCTGGTACTGAGCTTCAATGCCCGCTGCCAGGGAAGTTTTGTTGATCTCAAGCAAACAGGAAACAGCGTGGACAATATTCCGTATCCGAGAATGAAAGGCTTCATATGGAGCACAGTTACAACAGCTGAGCTTAGGGGGGACAAAAAACCCGTGCTGCTTTGCATTTAACTGAACCTGATACCGAGGAAATCTCCGCCATGTTAAATATTGTTTTTACTATGAAATTCTGTTTATTATCCTCTGAAATCACAGCCTGCCAATCCAAACACTTCTCAGCGTGATAAGGCCGCTGTCACAAAAATTAACTTTTTTTTTCCATTTTTTTTTTATTTTATTTTTATTTTATTTTTTTTTTTTTACAGAACAAGCCATGATGTGCTCACAATAATAACATGTTTACGGAATAATATATTCCATGCATTTAGAAATGAGATTACAGCGTGTGCAACTATACAGAGGAAGAAGGAAGAAAATAGACAAAGTGGATTCCACCAGGCTCACCGTCCTCACCGCCGGTGCAGATTGGGTCTCTCTGCCCTTCAAGGGAATTTACAACCAGGATTTAAATAGTCAGAATATTAAGCTTATTTATATCATAGCAAAATGGTGTTCAGGTGAGAAGCGAAAATACAGTAACAGGTGTAAATTATTGTAACCGGTCCGATGAAGGCTCGGTGCAGACTAGTCCGAGTGCGATTTGACAAAACATCAGATCTCACTCGGATTAAAGTTATCCTATGGGTCGGTACACAGTACAACGAGTCCAGTGCACGACGAGCTTAGCGCACAACGAGTCCAGCGCACAAGTCCAGTGCACAAGTTCAGTGCACAACGAGTCCAGTACACAACGAGTCCAGCGAACAAAAAGTCCAGCGCCCAACGAGTCCAGCGCCCCACGAGTCCAGCGCACGACGAGTTTAGCGCACGGGTCCAGCGCACGAGTCCAGTGCACAACGAGTCCAGCGCACAACGAGTCCAGCGCACAACGAGTACAGCGCACAACGAGTCCAGAGCACAACGAGTCCAGCGCACAGCAAGTCCAGCACACAACGAGTCCAGCGCACAACGAATCCAGCGCACAGCAAGTCCAGCTCACAGCAAGTCCAGAGCACAGCAAGTCGAGCGCACAACAAGTCGAGCGCACAACAACAAATCCAGCGCACGAGTCCAGTGCACAATGAGTCCAGTGCACAACGAGTCCAGTGCACAACGAGTCCAGTGCACAACAAGTCCAGCGCACAGCAAGTCCAGAGCACAGCAAGTCCAGAGCACAGCAAGTCGAGCGCACAACAACAAGTCCAGCGCACAACAAGTCCAGCGCACAACAAGTCCAGCGCACAACAAGTCCAGCGCACAACAAGTCCAGCGCACAAGTCCAGTTTTATCTCGGACTGAGTTTGTCCAAGGAAAAAAATTGCACATGTCCAAGTTGTCTCCATAAATTCGATTTCCCTTGGCTATGCAAGTCAATGGATCCAGGGAAAAAATCGAGATGAGTGTGGTCCGATTATCACAGACTGACAAAATGGAGAAGATAAGTTTTTATATACGTCTTCTTCATATCTGAGAAAATCGGATAAAGTCTATTCAGAGTGTGATTAGTATAATTGATCCGATTTCTAGGATGAGGGAAAAAACGGTTGTCTCCACCTAGCTGAAGGAAGGTAAATGATGGACATGACTCCTGGTAATGAGTCTGATTGTAGCATATTTTTCTACTTTCTAGATTCCTGGGGAAAATGGAAGTGGCCAGGATGCCATCAAGGGGTTTCCAAGACTAAAGCGGGCTTTACACTCTACAACAAATCTAACGATGTGTCGGCGGGGTCACGTCGTAAGTGACGCACATCCGGCATTGTTAGTGTTGTAGTGTGTGACAGCTACGTGCGATTGCGATTGAACGTAAAACCATCCATCGCATGCACGTCATTCATTTCCTTAAAATTGCACATCAGGTTGTTCATCGTACCCGGGGTAGCACAAATCGCAGTGTGTGTGACACCCCGGGAACGATGAACAGATCTTACCTGCGTCCCGCGACTCCCGCCGTCAATGTGGAAGGAAGGAGGTGGGTGGGATGTTTACGCTCATCTCCGCCACTCCGCTTCTATTGGCCGGCTGCCGCGTGACGTTGCTGTGACGCCGAACGTCCCTCCCACTCCAGGAAGTGGATGTTCGCTGCCCACAGCGAGGTCAGATGGAAGGTAAGTACGTGTGACGGGAAATAATCGTTTGTGCGACACGGTCAACAAATTGAACATGCCGCACATACGATGGGGGCGGGTACAATCGCATACGATATCGTATGTGATATCGTAAGGTGTAAAGCAGCCTTTATATATTAATAGGACAGGAAATCTACACAAGTTAATTGGCGGTCTTGCACCAAGCACCCCCTCTGGTCAGCTGTGTACAGGTCCTGTGGTAGCTAGAAATAAACACTACACCGATCACCACCGGTCTGTTTACTGTATAGTTTCCGTATTTGGGTGCTTAAAGGGGTTGTCCACTACTTTTACATTGATGGCCTATGTCTGATCGGTCAGGGTCCGACACTCCACACCACTGCCAATCAGCTGTTCTCGGTCCCAGTAGCAGCAGCAGGCAGCCGGAAATGCTCAGCTCCGGCACTGCTTCGTCTTTTGATAGCAGCTAAGGCCGGGTACTACACAGCCGCCTTCCATTCTAATCAATAGAAGGTGGATGTATAGTACTCGGCCGCGGCTGCTATCAGAAGACGGAGCAGCGCCAGAGCTGAGCATTTCCGGCTGCCGCACCGGGACTGGAAACAGCTGATTGGCGGGGGTGCAGAGTGTTGGACCCCGGCCGATCAGCCATTGATGACCTATCCAAAGGATAGGCCATCATTGTAAAAGTAGACCGGAAACAGCTGATTGGGGGGGTGCAGAGTGTCGGACCCCAGCTGATCAGCCATTGATGACCTATCCTAAGGATAGGCCATCAATGTAAAAGTAGTGGACAACCCCTTTAAGCTTAGATCACATTCACGTCAATAGCAGCTGATCCACAAAACACGAAAATGACGACTACACAATGTATGGATCTGTGGAATGATGGCTCCATACACTACCTACTGGCAGCTGTCGTCAGACTTGCAAACAGTTGATTAGTGCGGCATGGTGGCTCAGTGGTTAGCACTGCAGTCTTGCAGCGCTGGGGTCCTGGGTTCAAATCCCACCAAGTAGAACACCTACAAGGAGTTTGTATGTTCTCCCCGTGTTTGTGTGGGTTTCCTCTGGGTTCTCCACCTTCCTCGCACACTCCATGGACATACAGATAGGGATTTTAGATTGTGAGCCCCAATGGGGACATTGTTCCTCATGTGTGTAAAGCGTTGCGGAATATGTTAGCGCTATATAAAAATAAAGATTGGACCCAAACTCATCTGATATTGATGACCTATCCTAAGAAAAGATCATCAATATCGAAGTCCTCAACAACTCCTTTAAATCATTTGGTAACAAAAAAAAAACTGGTGGAACCAATAATTGAAGTATGGGACACTTTCACCTGCTGACTCTTTGGTGTCCATAGACTGCTACATATATGGTAGAATTATCTGTGTACATCTCATAGGTTAGGTCTTAGATGGGCACATTTTTTTGTGCTCCTGAACATTGCTCACATATCCTTTATTAATACCTCCATACGTTGGTGGAAAAGGGTGGAGATTGGACATAGAGCATAGACAATGACAGAATGCATGGAAATCTAAGGTGACGTTCTAGATTTAAATTACGAGCTTTTTCTGCAGTTTGACCTGGGCAACGTGTAATGTGAGGTATGTCAGTCTGAATGCATTGAGTTATTTTGCACAAGTTTGTGCAAAAGTTGTAAACTTTTGGCACAAGGTGGCAATGTCCTGGCAGTCAATCATCAACAGATGTAGATGTCTGGTGACATTTGCATGTAAGGTGGCAATGTCCTAGCAGTCAATCATCAACAGATGTAGATGTCTGGTGATGTGTGCATGTAAGGTGGCAATGGCAGTCAATCATCAACAAATGTAGATGTCTGGTAATGTGTGCATGTAAGGTGGCAATGTCCTGGCAGTCAATCATCAACAAATGTAGATGTCTGGTAATGTGTGCATGTAAGGTGGTAATGTCCTGGCAGTCAATCATCAACAGATGTGGATGTCTGATGATGTGTGCATGTAAGGTGGCAATGTCCTGGCAGTCAATCATCAACAGACGTAGATGTTTGGTGATGTGAGCATGTAAGGTGGCAATGTCCTGGCAGTCAATCATCAACAGACGTAGATGTTTGGTGATGTGAGCATGTAAGGTGGCAATGTCCTGGCAGTCAATCATCAACAGATGTATATGTCTGGTGATGTGAGCATGTACGGTGGAAATGTCCTGGCAGTCAATCATCAACAGATGTATATGTCTGGTGATGTGAGCATGTAAGGTGGCAATGTCCTGGCAGTCAATCACCAACAGATGTAGATGTCTGCTGACATGTGCATGCAAAAGGCGAGTGACACTAATTCTTAAAGCATGAAAAATCTAATGGTGCCACCTAAACCAGTAGCTCTTCAACTGGGGCTACACTACAGCTCCCAGCATTTTGACAACTTTTGTCCATTTTTCTTACCATTTTTTAAGATAAATCTCCTCCTTTACATGTTATACATTTGCTGCAATAGTTTCAATGCATGGAGGATTATATTGAAAGGTGAAACAAAAAAATGTGGCCTTCAAAAAACGTGAATGTGACCCAAAAAGCTCCAAATCCCCTCGAATGAACCCGACCTAAAACCACTCTAAGACAGTAGACAATCATCAGTCTCATATTCGCCTACAACAAAATGAACCCAGCGGTTTGGAATGTGTTAAAACAAGTTTACTGTACACTTTAGTCATATTAAGTCACGTGACCCCCTCTGTCTCTCGCCCACTCCTCGCCCCCCAGCCCAGTAAAAAAGCTGCATACCATCCCCAGGCCCCGGTGCAAAGTTTTGGCTCTCGCAACAAGGAGCAGCTGGGCCAAGCTACCAGGGAATGATAATGACCTTCGAAATCTGCTGTTAGCTCTACAACAATAGGGAGATCAGTCTACTGGAAAATTGCGTTCATCAGCTAACTCTGCTCAGTTACTAATTGACATTGCCAAATATTTTAAGAACAATTGGAATGCACAAGGAAAAAAATGAAGATCTTAATCCTCGGGTTTCATTTTTTTTCTTCTCTTGCTTTTCTCGGTCTGTTGAGATGTCTATCGTCGGAGCGAGCGGAGGTTGTCATTAATCTGTGCGCTTCAATTGTCACTCGCCCGTCCCGCGTTCCCTATGTGCCAATAGTCATAAGTAGAGGTTAAACTATATGGTTTGTTGGGGAATTTTGTCTCCGGGTATGGGATGTTCGGGATTTGTGTCACTTTTAATCAATTTGTTGTAGACGGCGCATAGAGACGTGGCCGCCGTGAATCCACGAATGTAACGCGGCCCGTGAATTTACTAGGAATCTATGACGTCACTATTAAAAACCAGAGTCATTGTTTTGTGTCCTGAAAAAATGGCCCAAACCAAAAATCTCCAACCCCATTGTCGCTGGTTGAGTTACAGTTAGTAACTAGTCTCTAGCAGGACCATGCTTGCCGACCTTTACTGATGCCTTTCTAGGAGGTGTTATTAGCGCCGCATCGTGCTACATCAACTGCAAGTTTCCCGCCAAGTCCTCTGTATGGTCAATCATTCCCTGTTTCCTCTCCCCTAAAAGCACAATTGTACACTAGACTAGGTAAGGCGCCTTCTGAAGTATCCTGGCGCCAAGCACAAGAAACCCTTAGAGGCAATAAAAATAAATTTATGGAGAAAACGGCACTCACCAGTTCTTGCTGTGCTGGAAAATTCTTTATTTATATGTAGGGATTACATACATAGGGCTGACGGGGAGGGAGCGGACCACCCGACACGTCAGACGACGGCCGTTTCGTACAGCTGAAGCACTGAGACAAAGTGTGAAACGGCCGTCGTCTGACGTGTCGGGTGGTCCGCTCCCTCCTCGCAAGCCCTATGTATGTAATCTCCACATATAAATAAAGAATTTTCCTGCACAGCAAGAACTGGTGAGTGCCGTTTTCTCCATAAATTTATTTGGATATGTCTCCTCTAAAATGAGCACCCCAGAGCAGCATGGATATTTGCCTATTTACTATGGACACATTGGACACTGATCGCACGGCATGAGCAGTAAAAAGGTGTTTGGAGCAGTGCCCCAGATTCTCCTCTACCTCTTGAAACCCTTAGAAGCTCCTCTTTAAGTTGTTGTAAGGGGGCATCCGTAAGACACAGGCCATAGAATACTACAGAATACGAAGAGGCCTAAGGTTTTCCCGAAAATAAGACAGGGTCTTACATTATTTTTGACGCCATCAGATGCGCTAGGGCTTGTTTTTAGGGGCGGTCTTATATTTTGTATTGGCATAAGTGATTGGGTCACCAGTAAATGTAAAATAAATATTCACCCCTTCCCCCGCCCTCCTTTCTGCGCCTCCATCAGTGATTGAAATATCTTTTAATGGAGATGAATATTCACCCCTTCTCCCACCCACCACTCTATGCCACCATCAGTGATAGGAACATTTGTTAATGGAAATTAATATTCACCCCTTCCCTCGCTCACCACTCTGCGCCGACATTAGTGATTGGGAGGTGTGTTAATAGAAAATGAATATTCACCCCTTCCCCCGCTCACCACTCCGCGCCGACATTAGTAATTGGGAGGTGTGTTAATAGAAAATGAATATTCACCCCTTCCCCCGCCCTCCTCTTTGCACCTCCATCAGTGATTGGAACATCTGTTAATGGAAATGAATATTCACCCCTTCCCTCGCTCACCACTCCGCGCCGGCATTAGTGATTGGAAGGTGTGTAAAGGAGATGAATATTCACCCCTTTCCTCCGCCCATAATTCCCACCCACTCCTCTCTCCACAGCATCAGTGATTCAGTCAGACTGGCGTATTACTGCTCGAGGATCATAGCACAATGCTTGGACTGCGCAGCAACTCTTCTGACCCGAGCTTGTCAGCGTATATTTATATTCAGCTTTCATGCTGAGGTGAGGAGAGCCACCGGCCAGTCTAAGCATTGTGCTGCAATCCTAGAGCAGTAATATGGCAGACTGACTGAATCACAGAAGGGGAGAAAGAAGGGGTGAATATTCATTTTTCACACGATCACGGACGCCGATACAAAATATAAGACATCCCCTGAAAATAAGACTTAACGCATCTTTTGGAGTCAACAATAATATAAGGCCCTGCCTTATTTTTTCGGAAATGCAATATATATAGCCGGCATGTGACTATAAACTTCCAGGGCTTGGGGTGACACAACAGGCAATGTACACCAATAAAAACAGTTTCTGTGGTGTCTATTGCAAACTTTAATGCTCTTACAGTAAAGAATCTGATTCAGCTTTTGGAACTATTCATCCTTAAATGTTTAATTTAAGGAAATAATTAAAGGGTTCATATGGAGTTGTCTGCATCAAGCACAATTAGTCAACCACCGATCAGCAACATATTTGTCAGTCAGTGGCTGTTCCGTAGCCTGCTTACACCGGCTGGGTGGTCAATAGACAGTGTAGACTGGATAATTGTTATGGAACCATCGTTCGAGGTGTTCTAAAAGGATTCTTGCCATCTTCATAAATGTGTATTGTCGGATAGTGCGTGTAAACACAAGCAAATTTTGCAGTTTACTGCTTATTACAGTTTTTATCCATTCTTGAGATATTAACACTTTTGTCCTGTTTACAGCTCGTTGCCTTGGTGACCGACCATCACTTCTAGACAGCAGAACATGCGCAGAGCTTACATGCTCTTTTCTATTAAGCTTGTAAGTGTCATGGTTCTTACCTGCGTTGCTCTGCTCTTCTGCAGAACCGATGCTCTTTTTTGTTTTGTGCTGGTGGGCGGGTGGTTTCTGGTCTCAGGGCCTGAGTCGGTATGGTATGAGCCTGTTTCCAGAATCCTCGTTTCGGGTAATTGCTCTCCCTCACTAGGGGGCAATCTCGCCCGGAGCACCATCAGTTGTAGTCTCAGCTCTGCGGTGAGTGCTCTGGTTTCTGTTAGTGCTTGTTCCTATCTTGTCTCTCTACCCCAGACCCCAGTACCCTTTTCCTCCCGTTCTCCATGACTCTGATGTTATCCCCTGGCTCCAAGCCAGGCGAGCTCTCTGACCTCGGCTCTGCTCACTCCCCGATTACCTGATGTGATTTCCTGGCTTCTGACCCCAGGCTAGTTCTCTGACCTTGGTTCTGTTCACTCCCTTATTCCCTGACGTGATTTCCTAGCTCCTGACCCCGGCTAGTTCTCTGACCTTGGTTCTGTTCACTCCCTTATTCCCTGATGTGATTTCCTAGCTCCTGACCCCGGCTAGTTCTCTGACTTTGGCTCTGCTCACTCCCTGATTACCTGATGTGATTTCCTGGCTTCTGACCCCAGGCTAGTTCTCTGACCTTGGTTCTGTTCACTCCCTTATTCCCTGACGTGATTTCCTAGCTCCTGACCCCGGCTAGTTCTCTGACCTTGGTTCTGTTCACTCCCTTATTCCCTGATGTGATTTCCTAGCTCCTGACCCCGGCTAGTTCTCTGACTTTGGCTCTGCTCACTCCCTGATTACCTGACGTTATTTTCTAGCTCCTGACCCCGGATAGTTCTCGGACTTTGGCTCTGCATACTCCCTGATTACCTGACGTGATTTCCTAGCTCCTGACCCCGGATAGTTCTCGGACTTTGGCTCTGCATACTCCCTGATTACTGACATGATTTCCTGGCTTCTGACCTCCGGCTTGTTTGACTACCTCTTCCACTAGTGGTGTCTGGTGAAATCTAGTGGTTAATCGTCACAGTAAGTGCTGTTTTAAAGCTGTCCAGGATCACCTGTTAACTCCTAATCTCGACCAGCCTTAGGGGAGTGATTACAGATTAGATATCAGTGGTGGTCGATCTCTTAGGCAACGAGCTATAAAGAAAAGTGTTAATAACTCAAGAACGGCTGCACATTTTAATAAGGGGTAAATTGCAAAAGTGCTTGTTTTTATGATCTCTATCTGACAATATTGATGTATGAAGTTTTGAGTAATCCTTGAATACATTAAATATTATATTCTTATTCCGCCCCTAGTCAGAAGAAGATTGTGTCAGCTTGATAGGCCCTAGATTGGCATTTACGTATCTACTTAGATCCTGGCTCAAACAGAATCTGGTCAAAACATTTGAAGGGACTGTCATCTTCAGGATGTGACTGTTCGGGTTCCCAGACTGTTCTGGTTCCTCCCCCTCCATCGTCTGGGGCCTTCAGTCTTGTAATGCCGCTTTACAAGGAATTACATCAGGTAACAAAAGGCTCTTATAATGAGACTTACTCTGGAGATCACTTGTAGAGCCGGGAAAAGTGAAGGGTTTATGATGAACTTATTCTGCCGCTATCATGTTAAGAGCACTAGTTAAGGAAAAGGAATTTCATTGCTTAGGTTTTCTTAAAAAACATAGTTTCTCAGGCCCTTGTGACCCGGCTTTCTGAAGAAACACAAAGTAAAAGAAGTGATACCGACGGGCGGCTTCTTAAGACGTCCTTTAGAAGTCGAGATGAATTTTTGTTTGGGGCTTCGCTAATTCCCGCTATTTCATTTCGCTGGATATGTTTTATTGTCGCCTTTAATTAATGCTGTAGATTACACACTTAAAAAGGCGCAGTTCCAGCATAAAAAAAATGCCGTTTCGGAAAATTAGTCGTTAAAAGTCAAATTTATACCCAAAGAGCCAACGAGGAGAATCATCAATATTTACTAGGAAAATGAACTTGGAGACAAAGTGGGGAGTACGGCGGTGTCCGACGAAATTAACAAGCTCCCAGTACTGCACTTACACAGAAAAGATTACGAGCGAGGAACTTTTGACGAGACTCCAGGAAGGTGCAAGTTTGTAAGAACTTTCTGAACTTTGTCCTACTGAGAGTAATAATGGCCGAGACTAAGTAGTGAGACTTTCCTGACTCTAGTGCATAACATCGGCTACTCTCCGCACTAGAGCTATACGCACCTTGAGACCATAGTGCAAAACATCGGCTACTCTCTGCACTAGAGCGTTACGCTCCTGGAGACCATAGTGCAAAACATCGGCTACTCTCCGCACTAGAGCGTTACGCTCCTGGAGACCATAGTGCAAAACATCGGCTACTCTCCGCACTAGAGCGTTACGCTCCTGGAGACCATAGTGCATAACATTGGCTACTCTCCGCACTAGAGCTATACGCTCCTTGAGACCATAGTGCAAAACATCGGCTACTCTCCGCACTAGAGCGTTACGCTCCTGAAGACCATAGTGCAAAACATCGGCTACTCTCTGCACTAGAGTGTGAGGCTCTTGAGACCAAAGGGTTTTCTATCGTTGACGTGCATCACGTGGCCACACTTTATAAAGCTCCTTCTGTGGAAGTTTGGGCAGGGGCGTATATATCACTGGTGCAACCTGAGACTTTCCGGACTCTAGTGAAAAACATTGGCTACTCTCCACACTAGCGCTATACACTCCTTGAGACCATAGTGCAAAACATCGGCTACTCTCCACACTAGAGCTATACCCTCCTGAAGACCATAGTGCAAAACATCGGCTACTCTCCACACTAGAGCTATACCCTCCTGAAGACCATAGTGCAAAACATCGGCTACTCTCTGTACTAGAGTGTCACGCTCCTGAGACCAAAGGGTTTTCTATCGTTGACGTGCGTCATGTGCCCACACTTTATAAAGCTCCTTCTGTGGAAGTTTGGGCAGGGGCGGACATATCACTGGTGCAACCTGAGACTTTCCGGACTCTAGTGCAAAACATTGGCTATTCTCCACACTAGAGGTATACGTTCCTGAAGACCATAGTGCAAAACATCGGCTACTCTCTGTACTAGAGCGTCACGCTCCTGGAGACCATAGTGCATAACATCGGCTAGTCTCCGAACTAGAGCGTGACGCTCCTGAGACCAAAGGGTTTTCTTTCGTTGACGTGCGTCACGTGCCCACACTTTATAAAGCTCCTTCTGTGGAAGTTTGGGCAGGGGCGGACATATCACTGGTGCAACCTGAGATTTTCCGGACTCTAGTGCAAAACAATGGCTACTTTCCACACTAGAGCTATATGCTCCTGAAGACCATAGTGCAAAACATTGGCTACTCTCTGTTATAGAGCGTCACGCTCCTGGAGACCATAGTGCATAACATCGGCTACTCTCCGCACTAGAGTGTGACGCTCCCGAGACCAAAGGGTTTTCTATCGTTGACGTGCGTCACGTGCCCACACTTTATAAAGCTCCTTCTGCGGAAGTTTGGGCAGGTGCGGACATATCATTGGTGCAACCTGTGTAGCCGCACAGGAGCTCAAGAGGTCAGGGGACCCATTTCCACCTCCAAAACAAGTGGAATTCTGTATTATGAGTTATTGGACTGCGAAGGGCCCTTATATTGTTCTTGCACGGGTGCCCTCTTTTCTGGGTGTCCACCAGTGAGTTTGGGCAAATCTCTGTAACCATGAGCCTAAATTACATCGAAGATCAAGGTGAACCAGGCAAAGATGGAAATCCCAAGAATCCACTAAGGCTACATAGTACTATGTAGCAGGGTATGAAGGTTTCATTCGGAAACTGAATGGTGGAATTATATGGGAACTATATGGCAGCACTAGGTGGGTTCTTTAACGGGGTTATCCACTACTGGACAGCCCCTTTTCAAGAGCCCCACCATGCAGCATAAAGTAAAAGCACACTTACCTCCCGGACCAGTACCGTTCCTCCAATCTCCGTGCTAGGTCCCTAGTAGTCACATGTCTTTAACGTGGCTGTCGCCGATCGGCTGCAGCCTTCACTAGGAGAAGACCACACCGAAGGACACCACACAGAGTTCAAATTGGCTGCAGTCTTCACTAAGAGAAGACTACCGGAGGACACCACACAGAGTTCAGATTGGCTGCAGCCTTCAAAAGGAGAAAACCACCGGAGGACACCGCACAGAGTTCAGATCGGCTGCAGCCTTCACTAGGAGAAGACCACCGGAGGACACCACACAGAGTTCAGATTGGCTGCAGCCTTCACTAGAAGAAGACCACCGGAGGAACGGCACTGGTCCGGGAGGTAAGTCTGCAGTGCTTTCATGTTATACTATCAGACGGGGGGAGCAATTGATAAGGGATTGTCCGATACTGGATATAGGGTTGTCCACTTTAAGGATAAGCAAGGACGAGGTAGACAATTTCGGCTGCAGATATCACACTATGCACTGCAAAGGGTGAAATACTTGGTAATATATTGCATTATTATGTATACTGTATATACAGTATATGTCTTAGTACTACATGGCAGTATTATAAGGCATTTTCATAGAGTCAATATTATGTAGACTGAATATAGCATATATGGCAGTATTATATATCCGGTATATGGCATTATTTTGGTACCATATGGCAAAATTATGTAGATCGTACTTGATATTGTCTTGGCACTATAAGGTTGCATTATATCAGATAGTTATGAAATTGTCTTAGCACTATATGGCAGTATTATGTAGACCATATATGACAGTGACTTGCTGCTATATAGCTGATTTATTAAACAGTTTAAGGCCATATTATGTACAGTGAAATTATGAGAATATCTGGGACCCCGCTCTGCTGGATGGCCATCGTTCTTTCTATAAGCGGTGCCTTCCCTTTCCGCCCTTGCAAGTAGTATGTTTTCTGGTGTTTTTTGCATTGTGGCGGTGGCTTTGTGCTCCAGCCGTCTACAATGTGTGAACCTGCCCTATGACGTCAGCCGGTCCTAGAAATGTGGACACACATCTATTATTCAGGACTCCGGTATTGCAGTTGGCATGGAGGACCTGACCTGACCCCGCCATGATGCCCTCTATAGATCTGTTTGAGATTATCCATCTCTAATTTCTCTGAGGTCAGAGGTGACACGGGAAGGAGTGAAATCTCCAGATGATGAGGGTCTGATGGTGACACCCGATCTATAGGAGCAGCCGCCGCCGCCATTGATGGGAGGATGCTACTCTTTGTGTTGTGTTTGATCCTCCGCGGAGAAGTTCCGGATCTGTGGGTTGTCTGCTCACTTATATAAATAGCAATGTATACATTATGTAATAAAGGAGCGACATGAAAACAAGAAGACGTGTAAAGAATATCTCTGTACATATGGTGCAGAGCTGGGGGGTCACTGAAGCATATGTTCCCATGGTGGGATACATGTATGTTTATATATAGGAACAGAAAAAGCTTCATGGAAAATACACATACAATATATGACAGTATCCGCCACCGCTATATTATCAGACCGGGGTCGTACCGCGCACGCGCATCAACAGTCCTGGCTCCGACATCACCCGGCAGGACATAGGCTATGCAGTCGCTCATCTCTACAGATTCTTCTATCTGACTTATTTCTAATATATCTTACTGCAGGTCATTGATATCTAATACTATACACCGATAACATCCGGATTACAGCGGCCACGGGGGTCTATAGGGAGATAAACGGATGGAGGGTTGGATAGACAGACGGACAGACAGCTATGGATGGGTGGATAGAGGGATAGAGGGATAGTTGGATGGATAGAGAGATAGATAAAGAAATGGACGGATGGATAGATGATGGATGGATGGGTGGATAAATGGATGGGTGGGTGGATAGAGAGATAGATAGATAGAGATGGATGGATAGATAAAGAGATGGATGGATGGATGGATAGATTGATAGATGGATGGATAGATAAACGGATCTATGGATAGATGGATGAGTTGGATGGATGGGTAGATGGATGCATAGAGAGATAGATAAATGGATGGATAGATAAATAGATGGATGGATAGATGGATGGATGGAGAGAGGAATAGATGGAGGGATAGTTGGATGGATAGAGAGATAGATAAAGAAATAGATAGATGATGGATGGATAGATAAATGGATGGGTGGGTGGATAGAGAGATAGATGGATAGATAGATAGATAGATAGATAGATAGATAGAGATGGATGGATGGATAGATTGATAGATGGATGGATAAATAAATGGATCGATGGATGGATTGATGGATGGATGGATGGATGAGTTGGATGGATGGGTAGATGGATGGATAGAGAGATATATGGATGGATAGAGGGATAGATAGATAGATAGATAAATAGATGGATGGGTGGATGGATGGGTGAGTAGATGGATGGAGAGAGGAATAGATGGAGAGATAGTTGGATGGATAGAGGGATAGATAAAGAGATGGATGATAGATAGCTAGATAGAGGGATAGATAAAGAGATGGATAGATTGATAGAGGGATAGAGAAAAGGTTGACAGACTGCCCCCATCTGGTGTAACTTTTGCAGTGCACTCTATTGGGCCGGTTCCCGCTTCCCTCCGCTTCTGCCCCTTTTCCCCGGTCACACGCTGCCTTGAGATGTCTTCAGCGCTCTTATTTTCCAGACTAAATGCCTGATTGCAGAAATCAATGTTGCTAATAGTAACAGGTTATTGTGTTATATCTTGATTTCCTCTCTCGTTAGGTCTGCAGGATGATTACAGTATTAGCAAAGAGCCCTTTCCCCTTTCACAGAGGGGCAGTGATCGGGAGCAGTCGCTCCTCACAATCCATAGCATAGATCCTGTAACGCTGGACAGACTCCCGCACCGGTCGGTCGGAGACTACATATTGCACAGTAAATTACCAACCATCTGCTTGTGTTGATGATGCCTGGAGGACTCTTTAGAAGGTTCTCTGCGCTTCCTTTTACAGTGATATACATGGCAAGCTATTAACACAGCGTATACCTTACCTCAACGTCCTCAGTGTGGAGGTTATCGGAGCCTTCGGTGTTTATAAAAAGTCATGAACATGGATAGATAAGGCAAGTGTTATCTGTAGGCTTATATATGAGGATAACAGAGATGAGGACCTGGAGTCAAGATGTGGTTTCTGAAGATCAGTCTCTGTGGATGCAGGGGGCTCATGATTTCACTGCACCCCCTACATGATGGCGTACCCCTCTACAGATAATTTACAGAACATCTATGGCAATGGTGGTAGAGATGACCACCTTCTCGAGAAATCATAACTATCCCTCTACTGTGTCAAACCACGTCTTAGTAGAGGATAGCCCCATTGTACAGTCCTATAGGCAGGATCCCTAATTTCAGTCTAAGAAAATCCTTTTTTGACTATGTGAATGTTACAGTATTTGGCCTTTTATATGGTCTGAACAGCGCCTTGCCAGTCCAGTTGTTGAGTCCGATACTGCAGATGAATGAATAAATTCATAAGACCCTGGTATATTGTTCCTATCAGTATTCTATGGACGCCTAACGGAAACCTTGCGAATTGTCTCCTATCTGATGAAATTCCTGGTGCCTCTTCTAATTTGAAGACCTGGTTTATCATGCATAACCTCGCACCATGCCAAGGAATCAGAAAAGGCACAAGGGACACTGGCAAGTAGGACCTGGTTCACAAGGCATTTATCTGGAGCCATGTCCTACTGATGTGGCAGCTGGACTGGGTTCCTACAAATCGATTCTCTCATCTCTAGACATAACTTATGGACTGGTGAGGCGCTGTTTTGGGAAGAAAGTAGCCATGTCTTTCCAATAGAGTTCAACCTCTCTAAAGCGTTATAATTAGCTAATAATTTAGAGAACTTTTTCTATTATCTCATATTAGGATAAGTAGATTCTTTACCTGAAGATGAGGGTGATGAGGGGTGCGGGCTGTCTTCTTGTGCACTTCCCGTTTGGGAAAGGGCACCACCCGTTCCGCTCTCTTCAGTGATGTTAGATGATCCTGGGGTGGTAGATCGACTCATGGATTGAGATTCTTGATCACTTCCTGATCCCCGTCGGTCCTCAAGGTTGACATGAATTGCCTCTTCTTCGGCCTTTCGATCTCTTTTGTGGACTCTCGAGTGCACGACGACCTGGTGATAGGTTCGGAAGACTCTACCACAGTCAGGGCATTCGGTGGGCTTATCCTTCACGGAGCTGTGCATATTGTACTCGAGCCCCTGGTTGAGGCCATGCGACAAGAAATCTCTAGTGCTTTCTAAAAGTTCAAGTTTTGATGGCACGTCTCTCTGATTGCAAATTTTAGAGCCGTGAACTAAATCAGATTGCATTTTCTGTTTGGAGCCATCTGGTCCTACAATCACATACTCTCTCTTGTCTTTATCAAACAGAACTCCGGCGTTTGCTAATGAATCTTCATGGTTACGCTGGATCTGCTGCTCTTTAGACAGGAAGCTGTGCTCCATTGCCATTCCTCTGGCCATTAGTTGCCAGGCCTGGTAGCTGTTTACTGGATCCATCTCGGCAGCTTTGGCTGCAGCTTGCAATCGTTCTATGCAGCTGGATTTTAAGGGAGGCACCAGGTTGAGAGAGCCAAGTAACGAATGCTTATCGCTTTCAGACATGTTATGGGCCAAGCTCGCAATCGGTGACAGCAGCTTACCCAGAACATCCTTGTCTTTCAAGTCTCCCTTGTTGTACACGTGACCATGCTCACTCAAGCTTGCTTTTTCCGATGGCATGAAGCCACTCTGCAAACATGATATATATCGGGAGTAGAGATTTGCATGGGATTCTTGAGAAACACTACTCATGGAGACTGGCACCTCGGCTTCGCTAGGGGATTTGTTCTTAACAGACAATTTGTTCAGGTGAACTTTCATATGGTTCTTCAAGAACCAAGGCTCCTTGAATCGCCTTCCGCAAATCTGACAACAGTGCTCAAAAGAATCCTTATGTTTTCGCATGTGGCCTTTCAAGAACCAAGCTTGACTAAAAACCTGTCCACACACCTCGCAGCGAAACTCGTTGGCCGCCTGTTCTCCATTTCCACTGGACCCTTGACCTTGAACAGACTCCGCTGTTATGTGAGCTTTCTCAACGTGACTAATCAATTCTTCCTCTTGAGAAGCTGCAAAATCGCAAAGAGTGCACTTGTAAGGCTTGTGCAAAATTCGGATATGTCTATCAAGTTCCTCGCGTTTCTTAAACTTTCCTTTGCAAAAAGTACACCTGAATCCAGTGGTCGGTGCTATTGCTTCGTCTTGCACGACTGAAGGTTTGGGAGAAGGCGCCTTGCTGGAAACATCAGACGGGGTGTTATTCGGTTGCACAGAGATATGACAATTAGATAGTGGAGATTGCTGTAAGTGCTGCTGTTGGGGTTTCACATCAAGTCGGGGCTGGAGAAGGCTGTTCTTCAGCTGTTTGTCTCTCAGTATTGCTCTTTCCTCCAGTTCATGCAAAAGGCGGTTTTCTTCTCTCACCCTCCCCCGACCCTTGCCGAGATTACCAAGTTTGTGTGTGCGTAAATGAATCTTCAGGTTACCTTTCTGGGCCGCTCTATGGTCACAATACGGACACTTAAAGGGTTTTTCACCAGTGTGGGTACGCATGTGGAGGGATAAAATGCTATTAAAACGGAAACGTTTGCCGCAAAGCGGACAAGGGTACTTTCTATTTTTTCTTGCGTCGTCCTCAATATCACTCATTTGGGACATGATACCAAGGTTTTGTCCATTTAGAAACTGTTGAAGATCGACTCTTCCGTTAAGACCACTATCAACCTCTCGATTCAGCTGGTTGGCCAACAGAGCCATCTGACTGCTGATTGGTTGATTTGTCATTGACACATGACTCTTTTCGTCAATGGGCGAAGCTCCCGACTTGTCCTCTGATTTTTGACGGTTCTGCAGTTCCGGAAAGGCGTGACTGAGCTGGGATGTGATCTGGTGCAGCTTCTGACTCATTGAATACTGGCCATTAAGCAAAGAGTTATTGAGGTGAGTGTCAACGTCAGGCACAGCCGAAGAAACTCCAAGGCACAAACTAGCTTCCTCCATCCCTAAAATAGAAAAAAAAAAAACACAGAATGAGATTGACATTCATTGACTTGGGGACAAGATACATTCACATAATTATTTGTGAAAATAAAAATGACCAAGGATAGGTGAGAGGTGGCAAAGGTCAAAAAGTTGGAATCTATAGACGCAACTAATGGATAAACAATCAAAAGCTTCCAGTATCGACTAATTCAAAGATATAATTCAGAACAGCGTCAATGATTTTTTTTTTTTTTTGATGCAGTAAGAGGCAAAGAAAAAATTAAGTCAAGAAGTCGAACTCAATAACCTTTGTAAGATCCCATCGAAGGTTTTTAAAATGTCTTCCGGTGGCTACGGCATGGTTTCCATCAGCAAGAAATGGCTATTGATTGGTAGATATGGACAATACGAATGTGTTCCAAGTTTTAGATGGCCATTTCTATGAAACCAAGGAATATCCACAAAAATTCCAGATTGTAAATCATGGAATATGGTTGATCCTCACAGGAATGGCCATAAAACAGGCCAGAATATTCATGTCACGTCTCCACCAGAGTCCATTCCTGTGACTTCTGGTTCGGTCACCAGGCGTCGCCATATTCCTGCCGAGGGCGATGCTAGTGATAGGGGAAGAGTCGGTGCCAGTGGCTCTGGTGGGCGCGGGCTCTGCTTATCCACTATGCTGGGTTTCCCTGGGACCTGCAGTAGCACTGGCTGACTGTGGTGGTGTGTGTCTTCCAGTTGACGCTACCACCTTTCAGCCTCAGCCAACGGGAAGGCACAACACCCTTCTTATTCCTCCTCCTCTCTGCTGGTTGCAGCCAGATATAGCCTAGTTAATCCTGCTTGTGTCTGGTTCCTGCTCTGCTCTGTATATTGATGCTTGTGTTTTGACTCCTGCTTGCTCTCTGACTACTCTCCTGCCTGCTGTTTTTGTACCTCGCTGCCATCTCCAGTTTTGACCTTAGCCTTATTTCCTGACTACGCTCTTGTCTTGCCGATTTTGTCCCTTTTCTGTATCTCCTAGTTTCACCCTGCCTGACAACTACTCTTCTTGGGATTGCAGTGATCTCCGGGGCCCTGTAGTAATTCCAAATCCCTGTATAGTGGTTAAAGGGTTTTGGGGTTCTCGGGATCCTGCTTAGTGGGCAGCTTTCCTCTAGCCTGTCCGTGACAGCCATCCCAAGACTGTGGTTCCAGGTAGCACACCTTTGGCCACATCTGCCCCTGATCTTTCCCGGAAATGCCCTCGAAACATTGGGGCCCAATTTGAAGTGTGCTGGATGGGTCAATCCCGCAAAAAAGTGGACTTTTCATTAAGGGATTGATTTAGCTTGATCAATGGTGTCAAATACTATACCGACATATCTCATAATATGCCCAAATTGAAAGTATCCCATGCGATCAGACGCCATCGGATGTTTTTTGCGTTGCCAGAATGTTCTAAATTTCCTAAATGAAGCCGCGGGAGCGCCGCATCGTCCTTCAAAGCTTCGGCCACGTTCAGCACTTAATATACACACATCCAGCAGTTAATATACAATGAAATATAAAAGTTTGGCTGTTATTTGCCGAGCCCACAGACCGTCTCTGGCATACAATAAAACATGATAATGTTTTGAATAAAAATAAAAGGACAAGCTTTCCAACAATAAAAAGGATTTTGCCTTAGTCAACAAAAAGTGCAGTAATATCTCATTAAGCTGATTAGTATGCTGCTTAGGAACAGTACTAGGTGCTGTAACACATGATTATAATCGTAAAAATCCTTCAGTGTTTGCAAGTAAGCATTAACGAGGTATATTAAATTTTAAGGAGACTGACTAGCGGATCTGCAAAACCTTCAAGATTAGAATTTAACCCTCAAAATATTCATAAAAAAATCTTTATGGGAGCGACATATCAACATGGAGAAAAGCAAACTGTTATTAGACCTGTCATTACCAAACCGATACTGCGTGCAAGCGGGCTGGAAACAGGCGAGGAGTCCGCTAAGACCCAAGTACGCCGCCCAACTCCCAAGAAGAATTTTAAGACCTCACAAGTGTTTACGGATTACAGCTCTCAGCTTAAAGAGGAAAACAAAGTTCTTATTTCTTTATATATCTAAAAAAGCTGAAAAACAAATCCACAATGATTGGAATCCAGGAGAGTGGCCATTATGCCGCTGATCCCTGACGGGATGGGATAAACAAGCTCCAGTTCAAAATGGCCGTCATTCTGAGATATGTATTTTTCACTACATATACTGGTTCTGTCCAGGCTTACTGCACTTCATGAGAGCAGAAGGGTAAGGGGTACTTTGCACGTTGCGACATCGGTAACAATGTGTTACCGATGCTGCAGCGATAGTCCCCGCCCCCATCGCAGGTGCGATATCATGGTGATAGCTGCCGTAGCGAACATTATATCTACGGCAGCTTCACATGCACTCACCTGTCCTGCGACGTCGCTCTGGCCGGCGACCCGCCTCCTTCCTAAGGGGGCGGGTCGTGCGGCGTCACAGCGATGTCACACGGCAGGCGGCCAATAGCAGCAGAGGGGCGGAGATGAGCAGGACGTAAACATCCCGCCCACCTCCGTTCTTCCGCATTGCAGCCGGGACGCAGGTAAGGTGATGTTCCTCGCTCCTGTGGCTTCATACACAGCGATGTGCCGCAAGAACAAGAAACAACATCGTACCTGTCGCTGCACCGGCATTATGGAAATGTCGGACCCTGCACCGATGATACGATAACGACGCTTTTGCGCTCGTTAATCGTATCAAAAAGGATTTGCACACTACGATATTGACTGCGACGCCGGATGTGCGTCACTTTTGATTTGACCCCAATCGACATCGCACCTGCGATATCATAGTGTGCAAAGCCTGCCTAACTCCTGCATGGCTTTAGTGAAATTTGATCTCCATTTGTGCTAATTTTTGCCCTTTTCACCCAAAAATAGCCATGAATTACAAAATCTGAGATCTGGAAACAATCAACTTTTTTGTAAACAATTTAAAAATACCCTATTAGGTTGTTCTGAGAGATACCGCTCATAAAGCGGCATAATTTGGGTTCTTTTTGGCACCAGTTCAATAAACACTACGCTCCCGCGGATTGTTACTACCAAAAGATAGTGCTAATGAAACTGCATGGGCATAAAAATGCACAAGTATTAGGCTGCATTTTTACCTACATTAAAGTGCTCCCGTCGGGGCCTCCGTCCGAACCCCCTGCGCAATATGGGTTTCGGACGCATGTGCTGACGGGGCCATTGACTATAATGGCACAGACTAAATGATGAGTGAGTTTCGAAATACTCGGATTCGCGATACTCGTAACAAGTATTGTCTAATACTCACGTATTTGTTCCAAATAATGTGTGTCAATGGGGGATACTCGAAATGGAACGAGTAACCCGAATGCCGTACTATTCGCTACTCGTACGAATAGTGCGGCATTTGGGTTACTCGTTACATTGCGAGTATTCCCCATTGACTTGGATTGTACATGCTATTCGGAATGCATACTTGAGTATTAGTCAGTACTTGTTACGAATATCGCGAGTTTGAGTTTTTCGAAACTCGCTCATCATTACGTCTGCTCCCTCATAGTCAATAGCCCCGTCGGCGCATGCATCCGAAACCCGTTTTGCGGGGGGTTTGGATGAAGGCCCGATGGAATCCAACTCCTCTCCCCGCGACTCCGAGTTTTTCGAAACTCGCTCATCATTAAGCAGACGGAGTCAGCATGTGCAGGCGCACACCCAGACATAGTCTGCACACGCTAACTCCGTCTGCTCCATTACATTCAATGAGCCCCATCGACGCATGTGTCTGAAACACGATTTGTGGGGGACTTCGGATGGAAGCCCCGATGGGACCATTGAACATAGGTAAAAACGCAATCTGAAGGGGCCCTTATGCTTTTATGAAAGCTATTTTAAAGTGGTTGTCTCAAAATACAACATTTTATACACACGATTGGTGATAATTGTATGATCGTTGGGGGTCTGACCAATGGGACCGAAGCAATTACTGGAATCCTTTGCGAGTGGAGTGATAGTGCTCGTCAATGACCACTACTCCATTCACATCTGTTTTATCTATGGAAGTGATAATACGCATGTGTGACCACTGTTCTAACAGACAGTGATTGTAAGGTGGTCACGTATGTGTGGTATGTACTCCATTCGCAAAGGGGACCCCTTTCTCGCAATCATTGAGGTCACCTCTACTGTAAATAGGTGATAATAGTGGTCTGTAGGTCAATCCCTCTAATTGGAGTCCTAAAACTAGAATATATTTCTCGTCAGGGCCCATGATGTCTGTATATAACACAAGCCAGCATATTGATTACTATGCAAATCTGTTATGCCAAATGCAAGAGGAAACCCATTGAGCAACACAAAACAGGGAAACCAGGGAAGCAATACAATGGAAGGCCTGGAGCTAGGGAGAAGGGACCAGGGTCGTCTCCTAACACTCATCGAAGGATGATTCCTGCAAATCATAACATCGATAGATGGGGCCTTTTCCCCCATGCGCCGTTACGTGTCTAGGCCCTAGCTGGCCCTGAACTCACCCTTCCCAGTGTGAAGGCCAGTGAAATGCTAGTCTTGGCACTGCAATAAGACAACACGAGGACGATAACACAAACAGGTGGAAAAGCCATAACAAATAGAACTCCACAGCTTCTAAAGCAGAAAACAACTCCGCTGCAACAGGAACAAACACCTAAGCTCTTCCAGAGACTGGTTCTTTCAGAGTGGACAGTATAGTATGAGCTATGGCCGACAAAGGGAGGAGTGAAGAGTGGCTATTTATTGCAGAAGTGAACAGCTATGGCTGAGATTACAACCACCTGTTAGATTACTGCAGGATAGAAAGGAACCTTAACCACTTCAGCACCGGATGGAATTAAATAACCTCCAACTAAGGGTAAACGATGAGCGGGCACTAAAGAGGATCCACGGTCAACTATACTCGTTGACCTTTTGATTCTAGACCCAACAGGCTGTGACACGTTTGTGACAACACAATGTAATACTTCATTTCACCTGTGGAGGTGCTGCAGATCCCTGGTGGTCCCAGCACTGAGACCACTGTGACTAGCTGTGATTTTCAGCTTTTAACATTATAACATAAAGAGATAATGTAGATACAGAACAATGCAGCCGGGGGTGGGGTGATTAGGATGTAAATAGTTGCTATGCCGCTGGTATGATCTATCTGTGTAATTTCGCCCCCGTAGCAGTTTAGCAGAGGTTGTAGTAAGAGTAATACGCTCCTGTTTGGAGATACAAAGCCTCTGAGTACGGAGCCTTTTCAGGGTCATTAAACGGCAGTAAACATTATTATAAAAATAAACCACGGATTTCACGCTCACATTTTAGCCCAGAGCCGGGTTTGCTGAGCAAGTACATTCTTTCCCCCCATCTCATGCAATCAGCACTGGTGACATTTGGATATATAAACATATTACATCACTGATATGGCAGCGACGGGTGTGTGCTATACAAAGGGAGGAGCGCGTCTCGGCTCAATCACTGATCATTCCTTATTATCCAGCATTATTCCGCAGAACCAGATCATAGAATAGAACGGTGAGGTATGGATAGATAACAAGGAATAAAATATAAAAGCCAAAGATAAAGGACTATAAAGTGGAAAAAGTAGTGAAGAAATATATTACTTCTCAATGTAAAGTGTTAAAAGGCAATATAAAATATATAGTAAAATATAAATATATATATATATATATATATATATATAAAATGTATAAATATATTAGTAGAGTATCAAAATAATAGCCAAACATAAACATTCATTGTAATATATGAACCATTTTATAAAGAGATAGTAAATAATTGTAAATAAAAAATAAAAGTATAAAAAATATAAAAGCAAATATATAATAAAATATAAAAGCAAAGGATAAAGGTCTATAAAGTTGAAAAAGTAGTTTAAAAATATAATACTATTACTGAATGTAAAGTGTTAACTTTTAATATAAAATATATAGTAAAATAAATTATATATATATAAATTACATATATAATATATATATATAAATTACAAATATTTGTTATATTTTTATTAAATGGTTCTACTCTTCTAATACCACCAATACTCTACTTTACTAATATATATATATATATATATATATATATATATATATATATATATAAGTAGAGTATTGGTGGTATTAGAAGAGTAGAACCATTTAATGAAAATATAATAAATATTTGTAAATTATAAATATAAAATAAACTATAAAAGCGAATATAAAATAAGATAAAATATAAAAGCAAACGAGAAAGAACTATAAAGTGGAAAAAATGGTTTAGAATATAATATTATTGCTCAATGTAAAGTGTTATATAAAATACATAGTAAAATAAATATATATACAAGCCTACAACCTACAATAGCCCTCAGCCCAGTAGACCACTGCGCAACCAGCTCTGTCCTCACCTATTGTACCATCACCCATTCCCTGTAGACTGTGAGCCCTCGCGGGCAGGGTCCTCTCTCCTCCTATACCAGTCTGTCTTGTACTGTTAATGATTGTTGTACGTATACCCTCTTTCACTTGTAAAGCGCCATGGAATAAATGGCGCTATAATAATAAATAATAATAATAATAATAAATAATAATAATAATATATAAATATATTGGTAAAGTATAAAAGTAATATACAAGGAGAAATATTAATTTTAAAATGAGAATCTTTTTATAAAAATGTAATACATTTTGTAAATTATGAAGAAAATATAAAACCAATATAGAATAAAATAAGAGCAAAAGAACTACAAAGTGGAAAACGTCGTTTAAAAATATAATAATAAACAATGTAAAGTGTTAAAAGGTAATCTAAAAATATATAGTATATATAAATAAGGTGTGTCCAAACTTTTTTGTGTACTATATATATATATATATATATATATATATATACACAGTACACAAAAGAGTTTGGGCACACCTCATTCAAATTGTTTTCTTTATTTTCATGACTCTGGAAATTGTAGATTCACATTGAAGGCATCAATACTATGAAGTAACACATGTGGAATGAAATAGTTAACAAAAAAGTGTGAAACAACTAAAAATCTGAGTTATATTCTAGGTTCTTCAGAGTAGCCGCCTTTTGCTTTGGTTACTGCTTTGCGCACTCTTGGCATTCTCTTGATGCGCTTCAGGAGGTAGTCACCGGAAATGGTCTTCACTTCACAGGTGTGCCCTGTCAGGTTTAATAAGTGGGATTTCTTGCCTTATAAATGGGGTTGGGAGCATCAGTTGTGTTGTGCAGAAGTCTGGGGGATACACAGCTGATAGTCCTGAATAGACTGTTAGAATTTGTAATATGGCAAGAAAAAAGCAGCTAAGTAAAGAAAAACGAGTGGCCATCATTACCTTAAGAAATGAAGGTCTTTCAGTCCAAAAAATTGGGAAAACTTTGAAAGTGTCCCCAAGTGCAGTGGCAAAAACCATCAAACGCTACAAAAAAACTGGCTCACATGAGGACCGCCCCAGGAAAGGAAGTCCAAGAGTCATCTCTGCTGCGGAGGATAAGTTTATCCAAGTCACTAGCCTCAGAAATCGTAGGTTAACAGCAGCTCAGATTAGAGACCAGGTCAATGCCACACAGAGTTCTAGCAGCAGACACATCTCTAGAACAACTGTTAAGAGGAGACTTTGTGCAGCAGGCCTTCATGGTAAAATAGCTGCTAGGAAACCACTGTTAAGGACAGGCAACAAGCAGAAGAGACTTGTTTGGGCTAAAGAACACAAGGAATGGACATTAGACCAGTGGAAATCTGTGCTTTGGTCTGTTGAGATCTTTGGATCCAACCACCGTGTCTTTGTGCGACGCAGAAAAGGTGAACGGATGGACTCTACATGCCTGGTTCCCACCGTGAAGCATTGGGGAGGAGGTGTGATGGTGTGGGGGGCCTTTGCTGGTGACACTGTTGGGGAGTTATTCAAAATTGAAGGCATACAGAACCAGCATGGCTACCACAGCATTTTGCAGCGGCGTGCTATTCCATCCGGTTTGCGGTTAGTTGGACCATCATTTATTTTTCAACAGAACAATGACCCCAAACACACATCCAGGCTGTGTAAGGGCTATTTGACTAAGAAGGAGAGTGATGGGTGCTACGCCAGATGACCTGGCCTCCACAGTCACCAGACCTGAACCCAAACGAGATGGTTTGGGGTGAGCTGGACCGCAGAGTGAAGGCAAAAGGGCCAACAAGTGCTAAGCATCTCTGGGAACTCCTTCAAGACTGTTGGAAAACCATTTCCGGTGACTACCTCTTGAAGCTCATCAAGAGAATGCCAAGAGTGTGCAAAGCAGTAATCAAAGCAAAAGGCGGCTACTTTGAAGAACCTAGAATATAAGACATATTTTCAGTTGTTTCACACTTTTTTGTTAAGTATTTCATTCCACATGTGATAATTCATAGTTTTGATGCCTTCAATGTGAATCTACAACTTTCAGAGCCTTGAAAATAAAGAAAACTCTTTGAATTAGAAGGTGTGTCCAAACTTTTCGTCTGTACTGTGTATATATATATATATATATATATATATATATATATATATATAGTGTGTGTGTGTGTGTATAATGTATAAATATATTAGTAGAGTATAAAAGTAATATACAAAGATAAACATTAAGTGTAAAATATGAACCATTTTATAAAAAGATGATACATATTTGTAAATTATGAATAAAATATAAAGGCAACTATAATATAAAAACAAATAAAATATAAAAGCAAATTAAACAACTGTACAGTGGAAAAAGTAGTTTAAAAATATATTGCGTATTAATACTCAATGTAAAGTGTTAAAAGGTAATATAAAAATATACTAATAATAGTAAGGTAGAAAAGTAATATACAAAAATAAATATTAATTGTAAAATATGGACCGTTTTATAAAAAGATAAATAATTATAAATTCTCAAAAGCAATATAGAAAGATACCAAATAATTGCAAAGGATAAAAATAGTATAAATGCTGATAATATTTAAATATATTTATCCGAATGTAGTAATATCTAATAATATTTTTGCAGGTTAAAAATAATACCTATGATTATCGTCTGTTCTTGTAATAACGGCTCCTCATTTTGGCTTATTACAAAAAAATAGCGAAAAGAGCAATTTTATAATAAAGTGTGTTGACCTTTGTTGGTAACAGCCATGACTGCAATGCTGGGTCAATTTTTATGCAAATATTGGCAAATTCTCACTGACTTTCATTGACTTTAGGCCCTCGTACACAAAAGACCGATGTGGGCCGAACTCGCCAATATCGGAAGGATACAGTGTGTGGGGGCCTTCCAACACGCCACCAAATCATATCATAGTTTTTAAGGTTGAAGGGAGACTCTAAGTCCATCTAGTTCAACCCGTAAATGGTGTTGTTTTGGGTCAAAAAGACTCGGCACATTCGATATCTGAAGGCCAGTCCTTTTATTCTCCGAGAGACAAGCAGCTGCCCAAGGAGTCTTGTAGACGCTTTCCTTCATAGAGCCCTCATCCGAGTATGGTGGAGTTGGGAGAGATAGCTTTCGGTTGATCACTCATCCAGCATCTATCTATTGTGTTGGGGCTTTTAATTGGGTTTGTTGAACTTCTGACAATTTTCACAGAAAGAATAACACTAAAATAAAATAAAAAATATGGAAAACCAAGACAAAAACTTGGATGACCGTATCACCGGGGTGATTTAAATCTTAAAGCAGTTGTACACTACCTTTACATTGATGGCCTAAGCTTAGGATAGGTCATCAATGTCTGATCGACCAGGGCCCGATACCCCACACCTCCACCGATCAGGAGTTCTCGGTCTAGGCGGCCAGAAATGCTCTATTCCGGAGCTGCTCCATCTTCTTCAGCCGGATACATTCGAATCAATAGAAGGCGGATGTGGAGTACCCGGCCGCGGCCGCTATCGGAAGATGAAGCAGCACCGGAACTGAGCATTTCTTGCTGCCGCCGGGACCGAGAATGATCGGCAGGGGTGCGGGGTGTCGAACCCCGGACAATCAGACATTGATGACCTACCTAAGGATAGGCCATCAAAGAAGGGTCCGGTTACTGACGATAAAAAATGAAAGTAATCAAAAATAACAGTAATAACTAAGCAGTTTGTGCAGCTAAGTAATAAAGCAGATACATTGCATAATATAAATATTTAATAAACAATGTGATAAAGAATATAAAGGATTCTGTTTTCCTTTGTCTCGGAGGTTGACCACATAGAGGACCGGCTCGAACAATTACCAGTGGGTTTTTGGTGTCACCGAAAGGGTGACAAAGAGTTAACTGTCACCTCTAATTGCCGACAGTTGACGAAATGATCAGTTACCTATAAATAAATCTAATTAAGACAAATCAAACACACAAATTATATGGTGAAGTACTTTAGCTGATCAAGCAAGTTACAAGATGAGGAGCAGAAAAAAAAATAAATCTTTCCTAAATGATTACACGTCTGGAAACAAAAAATTATTAAAGGGGCAGACTATAAAGAAAGGTAGAGCATGGGGTAAATATATTTCCAAAGGTGCTATTGAAATTAATGTCTCACTAGATTTCAGTAACAACCCATCCAATCCACACAGGCAAAGAAATCAAAGCATAGATGTCCAAAAATTATGTCTAATAATGAGAAATGACACAGGGAAAACGTATTGAACACATGAAAAAAGAGGTGCAAAAATCCATGGAAAGTCATGACACCAGCTAAAATCTGTCAGAAATTAGAAAAAAATCCTTCGTCTTAGCGAAAAATATCAGGTGGTTTAACCAATGGCCTGAAAAGGTGTTTCATTACCAAGGTGCCACACAAGAAACATCTCATGATGGGTAAAACCAGTGAGCTGTCTTAAGACCGTTACAACCTTATTGTTGTAAAACATACTGAAGGCATTGGTTACACAAGAATTTCTAATCTACTGAAGTGTCCAGTGAGGAGCGCTTGGGCCATAATCCAAAAGTGGAAAAAATATAATTTTACCATAAACCGACCACGACCAAGTGCCTGCAAGATTTCAGAGAGAGATGTGAAAAGAATTATCACAAAATTGTCCAAGAGCCACCACTTCTGAAGAGATACAGAAAGACCTGGAATCAGAAGGTACAATTGTTTCAAAGGAACCAATAAGTAATGCACTAACGATCCATGGCCTGTATGCACGCTCTTGTACGCACGCTCACCACGCAAGACTCCATTACTGAACAAAAAGCAGGTTCAAGAGCATATAAAGTTTGCTTAACAACGTTTAGACAAGTCTGCGAAATACGGAAGAATATAATCTGGTCAGATGACACCAAAAGTGAACTCTTTGGATGCCATAATACACACCTTGTTCGGAGGCCAAAAGGCAAATCCCCCATATAACACCAACAGTGAAGTTTGGAGGTGGGAATGTCATGGTGTGCTGCTGTTTTTCGGCATATGGCACTGGCAAACTTCATATAATTAAAGGACGGATGAATGGACAAATGTACCGAGACATTCCTGCTGAAAATTTGCTGCCGTCTACCAGGAGGATGAAAATGGAATGACGGTGGACATTTCAGCAAGACGATGATCTCAAACATACAGCCAAGGAAACTCTCAACTGATTTCAGAGAAAGAAAATAAATCTGCTAGAATGGCCGAGACGATCACCAGAGCTGAATCCAATAGAAAATATATGGAAGGAACTAAAGCTCAGAGCTTATAGAAGGAGCCTGGACCTGCAGGATGTGAGGAGTGTGTGCGGAAGAACGGGCCTAAATTCCACCTGAGCAATGCAGGCGACTAGTGCCTCCATACAGGAGGCATCTGGAAGCTTCATCACCAACAAAGGCTTTGTGCAAAGTATTAAATACATTTCAGCAAGCGTGTTCAATACTATTTCTCTGTCATTTCTCATTATTAAAGGATATACTGGAAGGACAAAAAGCACAATAGGGTCTTATCAAAGTATAGGTCGACAAAACGTGAAATTGGATATGCTCAGTTGGTTGAGTTGTGTGACCACAACCACTAAAGGACGTTAGAAATAGACTGCTGCAGACTCACAAGTTATGAAGGCAACAAAGGCTGGGAGAAAATGGGTTAAATCCTGCGCTGCCAGATGATCGAATAAGGAGAGGATCAGAATTCAAGTTGACGGCGGTTTTGATGTCAACACGCTTCAAAGTAGGCACAAACTACAGCAATGAGAGCGCTAATAGAGGAAGAATCGTCCACTCTCATATTGCTATTCACATGAACATGACATATCTCACATATTCCCAAATTCCATTTCGGGAACTTGGACAGATGTGAGATGTGTCATGGTCATGCGAATAGCAATATGAGAGTGGACGATTCTTCCTCTAAAAGCTCCCTCAAATTGGTACCATCTTGTAAGACCAATGAAAAAGTTTGGTGATTTTTACACCTCACAAGAGAAGGTCTGAATATCCAGATTCTAAACTTTGCTCCTGGTTGAAGCAGGTACTTGAGATGTCGAAAGGCAACTTAAACTTTCCTTACTAATGGCCCCTCTTTAACAGCCTCCGTGGCAGGGCGTTACTATAAATGATAAATATTTCAACAGTTACACAATTTTATTTGAAAAAAAGTCTGTAAATCAAACTTCTAAAAATTTCTCGAATTTGATTAGTAGTAGAGATGAGCGGACCCGTGAACGATCGGTTCGGTGGGTTAAACCAGAGTAAAGATAAAGTTCGGTTTGGGATCCGGACTTGACCTGAACCCCAATGGACATCACTAATTGGGCAGTTCGGGTGTCCGCCCACATGCAGCCAGCCATAAACAGATCACTTCCAGGGGCCAGTGCATGGGGTTTTCCCATTTTCTTTGGGTGTACACTACATCCGATCATGCTGTTGTTTGTCACGCTATGTATGGGGAAGTACCAAGCAAACAGAGAAAGGGAAGGGAAACTATGTGTTTAGGAAAGGGGAAGATGGTGACCCCTGACCAAACCTATAGCTGGTAGCTGGGGTCCCTCACCACTCTAGATAGGTTCCACACCTATACGGCAAGCCAGATACCTGACCCTAGGTATCTCTAGTGATGGGAACTAAATAAGGAATGGATGGGATGAGCTCTTTGTCAACTCCACTAAGCACTATAGACACAAGGAGGACACACAAAGGGAAAGGCATGAACTACTTATCCACAGATGACCTAGGTAGAAAGTTTTCAGTAACGACACCACGGAGGAGTAAAGGCCACCTGCTTGCAACCTAGGTTTTAATAAACTGAAAGATATCACCAGCATCAGTCTAAGGAAGGAAGGGGTATTTAAGCACCAAGGGAATACTGGTGATCAGCAGCTGGATGGAAGGTGAGCTCCTGCTGTGTGCAAAAGGGAGAGAGATGAGTCCAGCAGGAAGACTACCTACAGTGCCTACAAGTAGTATTCAACCCCCTGCAGATTTAGCAGGTTTGATAAGATGCAAATAAGTTAGAGCCTGCAAACTTCAAACAAGAGCAGGATTTATTAACAGATGCATAAATCTTACAAACCAACAAGTTATGTTGCTCAGTTAAATTTTAATAAATTTTCAACATAAAACTGTGGGTCAATTAACCCCTAGGTTTAATATTTTGTGGAATAACCCTTGTTTGCAATTACAGCTAATAATCGTCTTTTATAAGACCTGATCAGGCCGGCACAGGTCTCTGGAGTTTTCTTGGCCCACTCCTCCATGCAGATCTTCTCCAAGTTATCTAGGTTCTTTGGGTGTCTCATGTGGACTTTAATCTTGAGCTCCATCCACAAGTTTTCAATTGGGTTAAGGTCAGGAGACTGACTAGGCCACTGCAACATCTTGATTTTTTCCCTCTTGAACCAGGCCTTGGTTTTCTTGGCTGTGTGCTTTGGGTCGTTGTCTTGTTGGAAGATGAAATGATGACCCATCTTAAGATCCTTGATGGAGGAGTGGAGGTTCTTGGCCAAAATCTCCAGGTAGGCCGTGCTATCCATCTTCCCATGGATGCGGACCAGATGGCCAGGCCCCTTGGCTGAGAAACAGCACCACAGCATGATGCTGCCACCACCATGCTTGACTGTAGGGATGGTATTCTTGGGGTCGTATGCAGTGCCATCCAGTCTCCAAACATCACGTGTGTGGTTGGCACCAAAGATCTCGATCTTGGTCTCATCAGACCAGAGAACCTTGAACCAGTCTGTCTCAGAGTCCTCCAAGTGATCATGAGCAAACTGTAGACGAGCCTTGACATGACGCTTTGAAAGTAAAGGTAGCTTACGGGCTCGTCTGGAACAGAGACCATTGCGGTGGAGTACGTTACTTATGGTATTGACTGAAACCAATGTCCCCACTGCCATGAGATCTTCCCGGAGCTCCTTCCTTGTTGTCCTTGGGTTAGCCTTGACTCTTCGGACAAGCCTGGCCTCGGCACGGGTGGAAACTTTCAAAGGCTGTCCAGGCCGTGGAAGGCTAACAGTAGTTCCATAAGCCTTCCACTTCCGGATGATGCTCCCAACAGTGGAGACAGGTAGGCCCAACTCCTTGGAAAGGGTTTTGTACCCCTTGCCAGCCTTGTGACCCTCCACGATCTTGTCTCTGATGGCCTTGGAATGCTCCTTTGTCTTTCCCATGTTGACCAAGTATGAGTGCTGTTCACAAGTTTGGGGAGGGTCTTAATTAGTCAGAAAAGGCTGGAAAAAGAGATAATTAATGCAAACATGTGAAGCTCATTGTTCTTTGTGCCTGAAATACTTCTTAATACTTTAGGGTAACCAAACAGAATTCTGGTGGTTTGAGGGGTTGAATAATAAATGACCCTCTGAATAAACTTTTCACAATTTAAAAAAAAACAAAAAAGAAAAGAAATAACATTCTTTTTTGCTGCAGTGCATTTCACACTTCCAGGCTGATCTACAGTCCAAATGTCACAATGCAAGTTAATTCCGAATGTGTAAACCTGCTAAATCTGCAGGGGGTTGAATACTACTTGTAGGCACTGTATACCAATGAATACTGACAACAGGAACAGTGGAAAGTCAAGGAGCATTCTGTGCAGCCAAACACTGTGACCTTCTATGGCCAGAAACCACATGACTGTCACTTGTAACATTGTTACCCCCAGTGCGAGCTGTTCAAGCACTGCAAGTGGCTCGTACTGGGCTGAGCACTGAGCATACCCGAGCAAAGCAATGCTTCACAAGTGGTCAACATACGTAAAGTATCTGAACTCCAAACTCTATTGTTTTGTAAAGTCCGTGTTCGGTACAAACACCAAATCTTGGGTTCAATCAACTACCAGTACACCAAACTAAGTAGCATCCAAATTTTTGAAGCCTTTCAAGATCCAATAACCTGACCTTCAAAGGCCCCTTGAAAAAAATTAAAACACTCTCAATTCTTCAAAAAAAATCTTACGTTTTTGTCACATGTTGGGTGAAAAAATTCTCATAATGTTTGGTACTAACACTGAACCTTGGGTTTGCTCAACTCTAATTAGTAGTAAACCAAACTAAGTAGTATCCAAATTTTTGAAGCCTTTCAAGATTTAATAACCTGACCTGAACTTCAAAGACCAACTAAAACCATTAAAACGCTCCAAATTCTTCGAAACGTCTTAAGGCCCCGTCAAACAGAGATAAATCTTTGGCAGATCTGTGGTTGCAGTGAAATCATGGACATATTGTTCCATTTGTACACAGTCACAAACTTGGCACTGCTTGTCCACAATTTCACTGCAACCACAGATCTGCCGCAGATTTATCTCTGTGTGTGACAGGGCCTTTAAGCCTTTGCCATATGTTGGGTGAAAAAATACTCAATGTTTGGTTCTAGGGTTTGATCATCTCTAATTAGTAGTACACCAAACTAAGTAGTATCCAAATTTTTTAAGCCTTTCAAGATCTAATAACCTGACCTGAACCTCAAAGGCCCACTAAAAAAAAATGTAAACTCTCCAAAATCATAAAAAAATGTTAAGCCTTTGCGACATGTTGGGTGAAAAAAATCTCATAATGTTTGGTACTAACACTGAACCTTGGGTTTGCTCAACTCTAATTAGTAGTACACCAAACTAAGTACTATCTTAAGTCTTTGCCATATGTTGGGTAAAAAAATACTCAATGTTTGGTACTAGGATTTGATCATCTCTAATTAGTAGTACACCAAACTGAGTAGTATCCAAATTTTTTAAGCCTTTCAAGATCTAATAACCTGACCTGAACCTCAAAGGCCCACTAAAAAAAAATGTAAACTCTCCAAAATCATAAAAAAATGTTAAGCCTTTGCGACATGTTGGGTGAAAAAATTCTCATAATGTTTGGTACTAACACTGAACCTTGGGTTTGCTCAACTCTAATTAGTAGTACACCAAACTAAGTACTATCTTAAGTCTTTGCCATATGTTGGGTAAAAAAATACTCAATGTTTGGTACTAGGGTTTGATCATCTCTAATTAGACCAAACTAAGTAGTATCCAAATTTTTTAAGCCTTTCAAGATCTAATAACCTGACCTGAACCTCAAAGGCCCACTAAAAAAAAATGTAAATTCTCCAAAAGCTTAAGAAAATCTTAAGCCTTTGCCACATGTTGGGTGAAAAAATTCTCATAATGGTCAATTACAACGCCAAGATCAATTTACTATAATTTTCATGATTTTTTTTTGTTAATGTCTGGGTTACCATGCAGATAACAATGTGTTTTTGGATCTTCTGGTGCCAAGCATTTTGCATTTTTTTTTTGTTTCCCAGAACATGAAATGTAATGTTAAACGCTCGTATTTCACGCAGATCAAAGCCTGATTTATTCGTAAATATTCATAAATGATAACCCAGCGAGACTTCCTTCACCAGGCACCTGTCACATGCAGGAGCTCGGCTACAAATCTCCAAATGAGCGCACAAAATCAATATAAAAATCCAAGCACATAATCAGATATTCTGTTGTGTGGAAATTGGAAGGGATCCAGGATTTGGCTCCACAACGCGGAGGGGGTGCAGAGTTTCTCATGGCGTCCATCATCCTTCCTCGTGCTGCCGGTCAGGTCAGCAGATCAAACCTGTTGCCTTTTTTATGACATTGACTTCTGGAAGAGAAGCTAAACCGGCCCATACGTTCTTTTTGACCTAAACAGAAAAAAAAACATCTGCTGGTTGACTCATGAGCTGTTTTTGGCGACGATTAACTGAAACAGAGTCTGTTGTAGATCGGTTCTATCCCAGCAGTAGGTGTCACAGGAATAAATAGATGGATTTCATGGGACGCAGACATCATTTGCCAAGCAAAATGCGTCAACACAAACATTTACAAAAATTATACTTTACTCCTTCGGAGCTGGAAGGCTTTGCATCCGGATCTCAGCACGCCGGCCCCGTAGGACTGGAAAGGAGCATTTGTTTCTTTTTAGCAAATATCAACTATTTTTTATAAATGACTTGTTGGCGGAAGCTTTAATGACAATTTTTCAAAATATCGAGCAACCTTAAGGCCGCTTTATACGCTGCGATATCGGTAGCGTGAGTACCCGCCCCCATCGGTTGTGTGACACGGGCAAATCGCTGCCCGTGGCGCACAACATCGCTAGTCCCCGTCACACTATTTACCTGCCTAGCGACGTCGCTGTGACCGGCGAACCGGCTCCTTTCTAAGGGGGAGGTTCGTTCGGCGTCACAGCGACATCACTAAGCAGCCGCCCAATAGAAGCTGAGGGGCGGAGATGAGCGGGACGTAACATCCCGCCCACCTCCTTCCTTCCTCATTGCCGGCGGCCGCAGGTACGGTGAGGTTCCTCGTTCCTGCGGTGTCACACATAGTGATGTGTGCTGCCGCAGGATCGACGAACTACATCGTAGCTGCAGCAGCAGCGATAATCAAAAATAGGGGGGCATGTCACCGATGAGTGATTTTGAACGTTTTTGCGACGATTCAAAATCGCTCATAGGTGTCACACGCAACGACATCGCTAAAGCGGCCAAATTTGCGACACAAATTCCGTGACCCCAACGAGATCGCTTGAGCGATGTCGCAGCGTGTAAAGCGGCCTTTATTCTCAAATAGAGGTTGTGCGAATATAGGCAACTGTAATGCGTAGATGTATTCGATTCACTATCAACCCCTGAGACTAGCGAGGCCGTGCTAGATTTACAGTAGTATGTCCAATCCAAAATGTCTGTCCAGTGCAACCTTCATTTTTGGATTCTACATTTTTAGGTCTCGAGAAGAACAAAGTAAGCTTATAGTCCTAATTTCCTTCCTCCTCAAGTCATATTCATAGAGGTCCAGGAAGCAGAGGGTTGTGTTGCTTCCTGGACCTGGAATATTCTTTAAAGGAGATGTCTACCCCTCTTTTTTATATAAATGGTCCCAAGTGGATCTAAAAATATGAAAAAAACCCCAAATATCCACCTAGTGGACCTCAGCCATTCCTTGGTGCTGCCACACACATTTTTCACCAGTTTCTTCAGTTTGTCCATCAGTGGAGGATTGCAACATGACGTCTGTGGCCATCCAGAGGCTGCGGAGTTCATGTGTTGTCTGAATAGGAAAAGACAGTCTCCTTGCTTTCTCTACTGGCTTGGATGGCTCGTGACCAGTGCAGACAATCAATGAGGGTGTCACGCTAGGTACGGGGAAGTACTAAACGCATGGCGAAAGGGAAGGGAAACCCTGTGTCTCGGGAGAGGGAAGATGGTCACCCCTGACCAAACCTACTGCTGGTCTCTGGGTTTCCTCACCACCCTAGGTAGATTCCGCACCTATGCGCTGAGCAGGATACCTGACCTTAGGTATCCTTGGTGCTGGGCCCTAAATACAGAACAGATGGGATGAGCTCTTTGTAAACCCAACTAAATAACTAAAGAAGACACAAGGGGACAAACAGGGGGAAAACATGAACTACTTATCATTAGATGACACAGGCAAAAGTACAACAGTTTTCAGCAACGATATGACAAAGGAGTACAAGCCACCAGCTTGCAACTTCAGCTTAAAGGAACTGAAAATATCACCCAGTCAAAAGAAAGGAAGGGGTATTTAAACACCAAGGAAATACTGACAATTAACAGCTGGGTAGATCTGGGTGAACTCCTGCTGGGTCCAAAAGGGAGAGAGGTGAACCCAGCACGAAAGCTGCCTATAGCAATGAATACTGACAGCAGGAACATTTGAAAGTCAGGGAGCATAATGTACAGCCAGACGCTGTGACCTTCTATGGCCAGAAACCACATGACTGTCTGACACACGTGACACACCCGTGACGGAGGGGTGCGGAGGTCACTGATTGGCTGCAGTGGTCATATGACATCATTTGTCAGAAGTGGAAGCAAGAAGACCAGTGGAGGCAGTGATTGGCGTAGTGATGACTAATATCTGGTATGAGAGTACAGTATATATATATATATATATATATATATATATATATATATATATTATCTACAGAGCACTTGAGCCCATTATGAAAGTAAAAGAGTGATAGACAACCCCTTTTAGGATTGTGCTTGTAGTCGCTAGTAGTTTTCTTTCCAGGGGCCACAAACTAGTTAGCAAACAATATAGACAAGTCCGGAGTGCATGTAGTGAAGTGGCGGAGTATCACTAAAATCTCAGATGTTTTGTGTCATGCCCCTGCCCGCTAGGCAAATATCAGTTTTTCCTGATGTATTGCTTTACGACATGCTGAAAAATTCTCACTCTGGTAAATTTTAATCTGCTTTGATTTATATGGGCAAGGACAACCTACAATTTCTTCTCATCTACATTTTCCAAACATCCCTGGTAGGGTAGGAAAACATTTTAATGGGGAAGTTCACTATCACGGTATTGACAACGGAAGTATGGCGCACAACGTGACACACTACAACAGAAGGGGTACACCAGAGACACATTAACAATGATAGGCCCTAGTGTTAGTGAGGGGATAGATGGGAAACCTCCTTTACTCACCTGCAGCTGAACCCTACACTCCTAGCCAGTTTCTATACAGTTTCCACACCTGTCACCGAACAGAATACCTGATTCCCTGGCAGGCACTGTATTAGTCCTGGCTAGTGAGTTGGCAGGTGAGGAATGCTAGTCCCGCTGCTGCACTAATATGACACCAAGGGAAGGCAAGACAGACAGAGGGAAACATAACAGGCACGGTATTAGCCCTGGCTAGTGAGTTGGTAGGTGAGGAACACTAGTCCCACTGCTGAACTAATATGACACCAAGGGAAGGAAAGACAGACAGGGGCAAAACACAACAGACTGCATCAAGTTGCAGACAGGGCTCCACCAGCTCCTTCCACCTCCATGCCCAGCATCCAAATCCAATCAGAGAATAACCGGTACCCTCTACACTGGGAGCAAAGGGTATATATAGGAACTGAAAGTGGTCCAAACTGGATACACATGTGAAGGTGATGAGAAGGCTTGCTGGCAAGGAATATTGACATTAACCCTCTCCTCCCCAAAGAAAAGAGAAGAGGCTCTGGCCCAGAACCTGTCACTAGTCTCTACAACAGAGGGATGACCGTGACACACCTGCTCCAACGTCCTGCCATAAAATGTAACTTTTACAGGATGACGGCGATGTACTTTCAGCCCCATGGGTCCGGCGGCTAACGAATACAAACCGGACACTCATTTTGGTAACTATAATTTGCATTGGTTTATTAATGCTGATGACTGATTTCGATTGACCGAAAATTTGCCCCAAGTTCTCCTCTGCTGGTTCCTGAGTAGCTTTGACCCATGGAACAGATCCCTCCAGGATGATTGGACGCGTCGTCCCGCTGATTACTGGCAATCATTGTGAAGTGTAGTTATTTTCACCAACATGAGTCGGGATGGGAAGTAAAAAAATAAAAAAAAAGTAAAGTCTATGTGAGGATAGCAAAGAGGGGGATTACCATAAAACCTAATGAGCTTAGACTCGAGGCAGCTCAAAGCATTACACTTTCAGTGCAACTTTATTTTGACAAAATGTCTGTTTGTGTTACCGAGTAAAAGGGGTATTATAAAAGGCTCATTTCCAAAGGTCAGGCTGAATTCTAAATCTGGAAAAGGCTTTGCGAGAATTTTACCTTCAGCGTTTCTAAATTCACTCTACTTATGTCTGAATGTAAGACGCATTCTGAGCTCCACAAACCGTTCTTGCATAAGTTCTAGACCCTCGGGCTTCCACAGGATTGTAACAGGGGATGCCTCCTCCTTACCTTATTGACTAAACCTACTTGGGATACTAGATTTACATACTGAAGAAAGTAGGCAAAGGAGCTCTCCTCCAGAAGGAAGGAAACATATAGGGCAGCTGCCCTGTAAGGCTGGAGTTCCACTTGTGTATGACTCGTGTGAGTCTGGCATCGGTATCACCTGGCACGGCCACATACTCTCCTGACATGAAGCTAAGACGTGCCGGGTGATACCGATGCGAGACCTGCATGAGTCATACGCAAGTGGACCTCCGGTGTAAGTCAACATCTGACCCATAATAGAGCATTGAAACATGACAATGGATATTAGCCAAACCAGACCACAAACACTACAAGAGCCTTGGAAAGAGGTTTCTTCCTTTTGGAGAAGAACCTCTTTAAATATTTTTTTCCAATGGTGCATTGCCTATACAAGTCCATGTAAACAAGATCCAGAAAACCACACCAGAACGAAGTCAAAAGCGTATCACCAAACCAACCGGCACCCTACCTGGTACAAGGGTAACAATTTCAGAACCGAGGTCTACAAGCCGGGTGTCCTATATCAAGGCTCTTTCTAGGTCAGTCATTCACTTTGTTGGCAGCTACCTGGCACTAGAGATTTTTGGGCCTTATATTTGCTATACTCACCAGGATCACCTATCTGTCTAATCGTTACTTGGACGCTTCCGCGCTGTACCAGTCATTGCACTGGCTGCCCATATATCATAGGGTTCAATTTAAACTGCTTGTTCTCACCCACAAAGCTCTCCACAGTTCTGCACCCCCCTACATCTCCACCCTCATCTCTGTCTATCACCTACCTGTCTTTTCCACAATGCTGCACCCCCCTACATCTTCACCCTCATCTCTGTCTATTACCTACCTGTCTTCCCCACAGTGCTGCACCCCCCTACATCTCCACCTTCATCTCTGTCTATTACCTACCTGTCCTCTCCACAGTGCTGCACCTCCCTACATCTCCACCCTCATCTCTGTCTATTACCTACCTGTATTCTCCACAGTGCTGCACCCCCCTACATCTCCACCTTCATCTCTGTCTATTACCTACCTGTCCTCTCCACAGTGCTGCACCTCCCTACATCTCCACCCTCATCTCTGTCTATTACCTACCTGTATTCTCCACAGTGCTGCACCCCCCTACATCTCCACCTTCATCTCTGTCTATTACCTACCTGTCCTCTCCACAGTGCTGCACCCCCCTACATCTCCACCCTCATCTCTGTCTATTACCTACCTGTCCTCTCCACAGTGCGGCACCCCCTACATCTCCACCCTCATCTCTGTCTATTACCTACCTATCCTCTACACAGTGCTGCACCCCCCTACATCTCCACCCTCATCTCTGTCTATTACCTACCTGTCTTCTCCACAGTGCGGCACCCCCTACATCTCCACCCTCGTCTCTGTCTATTACCTACCTATCCTCTACACAGTGCTGCACCCCCCTACATCTCCACCCTCATCTCTGTCTATTACCTACCTGTCCTCTCCACAGTGCGGCACCCCCTACATCTCCACCATTATCTCTGTCTATTACCTACCTATCCTCTACACAGTGCTGCACCCCCCTACATCTCCACCCTCATCTCTGTCTATCACCTACCTATCTTCTCCACAGTGCTGCACCCCCCTACATCTCCACCCTTATCTCTATCACCCTGCGGGGCTGCAGCCAACATAGCTGATACCAGCAAGCAACATTTTTCAGTTGGTCACATGGGTATGACATCAACACAGGTCCTTCTAGTCACAAAGTAAAACAATACCATAATAGAATTAGCATAAATAACAGGGGGAGGGAATAACTATGAATACCCACAGCAATTAGTTGCTGCTGTCACTCAACAAACTGCTAATTTTACAAACTTTACTTGCTTGTGTATCAAAACCTATACATCCGAGCTGACCACTAAAGGTATGTATAGAATCAGCCTGATAGTGCCAGTATAGCACTGTATGTATAGAATCAGCCTGATAGTGCCAGTATAGCACTGTATGTATAGAATCAGCCGGATAGTGCCAGTATAGCACTGTATGTATAGAATCAGCCTGATAGTGCCAGTATAGCACTGTATGTATAGAATCAGCCCGATAGTGCCAGTATAGCACTGCATGTATAGAATCAGCCTGATAGTGCCAGTATAGCACTGTATGTATGGAATCAGCCTGATAGTGCCAGTATAGCACTGTATGTATAGAATCAGCCTGATAGTGCCAGTATAGCACTGTATGTATAGAATCAGCCTGATAGTGCCAGTATAGCACTGTATGTATAGAATCAGCCTGATAGTGCCAGTATAGCACTGTATGTATAGAATCAGCCTGATAGTGCCAGTATAGCACTGCATGTATAGAATCAGCCTGATAGTGCCAGTATAGCACTGCATGTATAGAATCAGCCTGATAGTGCCAGTATAGCACTGTATGTATAGACTCAGCCTGATAGTGCCAGTATAGCACTGTATGTATAGACTCAGCCTGATAGTGCCAGTATAGCACTGTATGTATAGAATCAGCCTGATAGTGCCAGTATCGCACTGTATGTATAGACTCAGTCTGATAGTGTCAGTATAGCACTGTATGTATAGAATCAGCATGATAGTGCCAGTATAGCACTGTATGTATAGAATCAGCCTGATAGTGCCAGTATAGCACTGTATGTAGAGAATCAGCCTGATAGTGCCAGTATAGCACTGTATGTATAGAATCAGCCTGATAGCGCCAGTATAGCACTGTATGTATAGAATCAGCATGATAGTGCCAGTATAGCACAGTATGTATAGAATCAGCATGATAGCGCCAGTATAGCACTGTATGTATAGAATCAGCATGATAGTGCCAGTATAGCACTGTATGTATAGAATCAGCATGATAGTGCCAGTATAGCACGGTATGTATAGAATCAGCCTGATAGTGCCAGTATAGCACTGTATGTATAGAATCAGCCTGATAGTGCCAGTAGAGCACTGTATGTAGAGAATCAGCCTGATAGTGCCAGTATAGCACTGTATGTATAGAATCAGCCTGATAGCGCCAGTATAGCACTGTATGTATAGAATCAGCATGATAGTGCCAGTATAGCACGGTATGTATAGAATTAGCCTGATAGTGCCAGTATAGCACTGTATGTATAGAATCAGCCTGATAGTGCCAGTATAGCACTGTATGTATAGAATCAGCCTGATCGTGCCAGTATAGCACTGTATGTATAGAATCAGCCTGATCGTGCCAGTATAGCACTGTATGTATAGAATCAGCCTGATAGTGCCAGTATAGCACTGTATTTATAGAATCAGCCTGATAGTGCCAGTATAGCACTGTATGTATAGAATCAGCCTGATCGTGCCAGTATAGCACTGTATGTATAGAATTAGCCTGATAGTGCCAGTATAGCACTGTATGTATAGAATCAGCCTGATAGTGCCAGTATAGCACTGTATTTATAGAATCAGCCTGATCGTGCCAGTATAGCACTGTATGTATAGAATCAGCCTGATCGTGCCAGTATAGCACTGTATGTATAGAATCAGCCTGATAGTGCCAGTATAGCACTGTATTTATAGAATCAGCCTGATAGTGCCAGTATAGCACTGTATGTATAGAATCAGCCTGATAGTGCCAGTATAGCACTGTATGTATAGACTCAGCCTGATAGTGCCAGTATAGCACTGTATGTATAGAATCAGCCTGATAGTGCCAGTATAGCACTGTATGTATAGAATCAGCCTGATAGTGCCAGTATAGCACTGTATGTATAGAATCAGCCTGATAGTGCCAGTATAGCACTGGCTTTAGGTTATATAGGAAAATCCTGGTGATTGGTGCGCTTTGAGGAAACCCCAGCTGATCCACCACTCCCGGATGCCGTGTGCACTTTCCCTTATCGGTGAGGGGTCTCGGTGCTCAGAATCCCACTGATAAAAGCTAATGTCAGATGTTTCTTGAGTGACGTTACTCAATCATATAGGTGGTCTCGACTTGAGGAACCTCACAAGAAAACTTTCAAAATCAAGCGTGGATCACTTTGAAAACGCTCTCTGTGGAATTCATGGATGAGCGTAGTCCATTCTTATAAAGCTGCTCTCCGATCTGGCTCGTATTGGGGGGTCTCAAGTGAGGTAGACCCTCCCCCAATGGCACTGCCAGGTGGGGAAACCTTTTCATGTCGCGCACACATCATCATAACCACTAACCCGAAAGGACATCAGGCGCATCGGTGAATCCCTGGGTAATTTCAATGACCAGTTTAAGCCTGTTAATGATTGTGAAGCCCATGCACAATGTATATTCTTGCAGAGGATTATGCAAATTACCTTTAATTACCTCATTAATATGCAGCTGTTGATATTTCTAGGAAGGGGGTGTTTATATTAATGAGCAATGTATAGGATATTGACACGAGAAGATGAGACTCTGCTTTATCCACACAAGTCATTCGGGGACTTTGTCTGACCGGCCAAAGCAACGGCCTGGGATCCATTCCGCATTTTAATCCCTTATTACCTTTCCCCCAAAAAAAAAATAATATATATTTAATTTCCAAAGTTTCTTAATTATTATTATTTTTTTCCTCCCTTATGTCCCCTTTATGTTTTCAATGTTCAGCCATAGTGGGCTTCTGAGGGATTCTCTTAAAAAATATTGTTTAATTATTTTCATTTTTAATCTTTGTTATGGCCCTGAGGTTTCTGCAAGGCAAAAAACAGAAAAGAAAAGTATTAAATAAGATCTCCGCTTTGGATGATCCCTATTTCCTAGAAAAGTGCCTTGACTAAAAGTTGGTCACAAAGTCCCCCTTGTTGGAACAAGGAGTTGTCTTTTTAATTGTCACAGCTGTGTCATGGGTGACAAACAGTCCTGTGGTGTCCGGCTATAGAAGGTCGCTGCGCAAACTGCTCCCTGACCTTCTATTATTCCTGCTTTTTGTATATCTTATGTATCCTCTGCTTGGTTTCTATCCCTTTTCCTTTAGGACCCTGCAGAGTTCCTCACCTTTTCAGCTGTTTTCATGAGCAGTTCCCTTTGTGTCCTTAATTACCTTCATTCCCTTCTAGTCTGTGTTTGTGATAGCTCTATCTATCTACAGATCCTGAGTGCAAGCAGTCGGCTTGCAATCATCCGCAGTAACTTCATTGCATGGTGCAGCCCCTCTCCCTGAATCTTCTTGGAGAGAAGTTGTTTGTTATTTTCCCTGGTTTGCTATCCCTGAGTGTCCTTTTGCTATTAGTGGGGTTGACGAAGAGCTCATCCTATCTGTTCCCTACCTAAGGCCCAGATCAGGGTCAGCCTAGGGCCAGGTATCGTGCTCAGCACATAGGTGCAGAACCTATCTAGGGCAATGAGGGAAGCCAGGGTCAGGTATCCTGCTCGGCACATAGGTGCAGAACCTATCTAGGGAGGTGAGAGAACCCAGGGTCAGGTATCCTGCTCGGTGCATAGGTGGGTAACCTATCTAGGGTGGTGAGGGATGCCAGGGTCAGGTATCCTGCTCGGCGCATAGGTGCAGAACCTATCTAGGGTGGTGAAGGAAGCCAGGGTCAGGTATCCTGCTCGGCGCATAGGTGCAGAACCTATCTAGGGAGGTGAGAGAACCCAGGGTCAGGTATCCTGCTCGGTGCATAGGTGGGTAACCTATCTAGGGTGGTGAAGGAACCCAGGGTCAGGTATCCTGCTCGGTGCATAGGTGTGGAACCTATCTAGGGTGGTAAGGGATTCCAGGGTCAGGTATCCTGCTTGGCGCATAGGTGCAGAACCTATCTAGAGCGGTAAGGGATGCCAGGGTCAGGTATCCTGCTCAGCGCATAGGTGCGGAACCTATCTAGGATGGTGAAGGAAGCCAGGGTCAGGTATCCTGCTCAGCGCATAGGTGCGGAACCTATCTAGGGTGGTGAAGGAAGCCAGGGTCAGGTATCCTGCTCGGTGCATAGGTGCAGAACCTATCTAGGGCGGTGAGAGATGCCAGGGTCAGGTATCCTGCTCGGCACATAGGTGCAGAACCTATCTGGGGAGGTGAGAGAACCCAGGGTCAGGTATCCTGTTCGGTGCATAGGTGCAGAACCTATCTAGGGAGGTGAGAGAACCCAGGGTCAGGCATCCTGCTCGGTGCATAGGTGGGTAACCTATCTAGGGTGGTGAAGGAAGCCAGGGTCAGGTATCCTGCTCGGCGCATAGGTGCAGAACCTATCTAGGGAGGTGAGAGAACCCAGGGTCAGGTATCCTGCTCGGTGCATAGGTGGGTAACCTATCTAGGGTGGTGAAGGAAGCCAGGGGCCAGGAATCCTGCTCAGCGTATAGGTGCAGAACCTATCTAGGGCAATGAGGGATGCCAGGGTCAGGTATCCTGCTTGGCACATAGGTGCAGAACCTATCTAGGGCGGTGAAGGAAGCCAGGGTCAGGTATCCTGCTCGGCGCATAGGTGCAGAACCTATCTAGGGAGGTTAGAGAACCCAGGGTCAGGTATCCTGCTCGGTGCATAGGTGTGTAACCTATCTAGGGTGGTGAGGGATGCCAGGGTCAGGTATCCTGCTCGGCGCATAGGTGCAGAACCTATCTAGGGTGGTGAAGGAAGCCAGGGTCAGGTATCCTGCTCGGCGCATAGGTGTGGAACTTATCTAGGGTGGTGAGGAAGCCAGGGTCAGGTATTGTGCTCGGTGCATAGGTGTGGAACTTATCTAGGGTGGTGAAGGATGCCAGGGTCAGGTATCCTGCTCGGCGCATAGGTGTGGAACTTATCTAGGGTGGTGAGGAAGCCAGGGTCAGGTATCGTGCTCGGTGCATAGGTGTGGAACTTATCTAGGGTGGTGAAGGAAGTCAGGGGTCAGGTATCCTGCTCGGTGCATAGGTGTGGAACTTATCTAGGGTGGTGAAGGAAGTCAGGGGTCAGGTATCCTGCTCGGTGCATAGGTGTGGAACCTATCTAGGGTGGTAAGGGATTCCAGGGTCAGGTATCCTGCTTGGCGCATAGGTGCAGAACCTATCTAGAGCGGTAAGGGATGCCAGGGTCAGGTATCCTGCTCGGTGCATAGGTGTGGAACCTATCTAGAGCGGTAAGGGATGCCAGGGTCAGGTATCCTGCTCAGCGCATAGGTGCAGAACCTATCTAGGGTGGTGAGGAAAGCCAGGGTCAGGTATCCTGCTCGGTGCATAGGTGTGGAACCTATCTAGGGCAGTGAGGGAAGCCAGGGGCCAGTGGTAGACCTAGTCAGGGGTCACAATCTCCCCATTCCTCGTACCTAGTGTGACTGTAATGTAGGACAAAACAGCTCCTTCAGAGTGAGAGAAACACTTTGCAACTTGAAGGCATTAAACAGAGGAACCCCCTTTAGTAAGTCAAGAGCTTGCTATTTGGGTAAGATTCCTAAAGATAAAGGAAATCCAGCCGAGGATTGGAGCAGAGTTGGCCATTAGGTGGATTGGATCAATTCTTGAGAAAATGATCAAATTATAGTGGTGAGACTGAGTACTATCCTGGGCGGCAATCAAATCATAAACCACACTGCGCCATGTTTAGCGGAGGTCCACCATTGGGCCCTGCCATCTGTATGATGCAGAGAAGTTATATCCCATAATGATATGTTTCTCCAGAGGCTCCATTACTTAAAGGGGCACTCCAGGCAGACGTGAGTCACTGGGTGGTGCATGCTCTGCCCACTCAGGCCCTACAATAGACATAATACAACGTATCAGAGCCTGGAGAGTTCCTTTAAACCACTTCATTTACGATGGTTATTTCATTAGGATTTTTTTTTGAACAATGCAAATTTAGATCAAAGCCCGACGTCCGCACCGTTCTTTAACGAAAATAATCAGAAAATATGGCAATTAGAGGAAATTATGCACAGAATTAGTGCTGTACCTCTTAATTTACTGCAGTGCTTGAACGGACTTCTCAATTATCTGTATTTTTTTGCCTTCAGTCTGATGGTTGGGAATATCTGATTATCCGGCACTTACCGCGCACCGCGGCCTCCGGATTAAAATCTGCTCTAATGAATAGCTTTGTCCAAATGTAATTAATTGCCTGCCTCACCTGCTAATTAAATGCTCAGATACGTTGTGTAATGGATAAAGGTGATCCACTGGTCAGTGATTTGGAAACCCAATTAATGTTACTAATGGTAATGAATTTACCCGGTGTTCCGGGAGCGTCGTTGTACGGACAGTCGCCTGCGGATGGGCAGATCCTGTTTACACCATGAGAAATATTGAATTAAAAGGTATTTTCCCCCGATCAAATGTCCGCAGCTTTTATCTTATTCGGTAATTACATAACAGGGGCCTGAATTGTTATCTAGTTTTCTTGTGAAAAAGTAACTGCTCCCCAGATAATGGCGCCATCCTGTGCTGCGGCTATGGCTTACACCAGTTATGATAGGGACTGTGTGGTCCATAGAAGTTCACTTCTGTATCATCTGTCTAAAGATCGGATAATGTTCTAACCGCTTCAACATGTGAAGACCACCATAAAGTTGGATGAACCCACCGTTTCTGGTGGGATCGGCTGATAATTCTGGCAGTGAGGGCAGTCAGAGAGTGGAATAGGTGACCGCGGGAGGCAGAGAGGGCAGTCAGAGAGTGGAACAGGTGACCGCGGGAGGCAGAGAGGGCAGTCAGAGAGTGGAACAGGCGACCGCGGGAGGTAGTGAGGGCAGTCAGATAGTAGAACAGGAGACCGCGGGAGTTAGTGAGGGCAGTCAGAGAGTGGAACAGGCGACCGTGGGAGGTAGTGAGGGCAGTCAGAGAGTGGAACAGGCGACCGCGGGAGGTAGTGAGGGCAGTCAGATAGTAGAACAGGAGACCGCGGGAGTTAGTGAGGGCAGTCAGAGAGTGGAACAGGCGACCGTGGGAGGTAGTGAGGGCAGTCAGAGAGTGGAACAGGCGACTGCGGGAGGTAGTGGGGGCAGTCAGAGAGTGGAACAGGCGACTGCGGGAGGTAGTGAGGGCAGTCAGAGAGTGGAACAGGTGACTGCAGGAGGTAGTGAGGGCAGTCAGAGAGTGGAACAGGCGACCGCGGGAGGTAGTGAGGGCAGTCAGAGAGTGGAACAGGTGACTGCGGGAGGTAGTGGGGGCAGTCAGAGAGTGGAATAGGCGACCGCGGGAGGTAGTGAGGGCAGTCAGAGAGTGGAACAGGTGACTGCAGGAGGTAGTGAGGGCAGTCAGAGAGTGGAACAGGTGACTGCGGGAGGTAGTGAGGGCAGTCAGAGAGTGGAACAGGTGACTGCGGGAGGTAGTGAGGGCAGTCAGAGAGTGGAACAGGCGACCGCGGGAGGTAGTGAGGGCAGTCAGAGAGTGGAACAGGTGACTGCGGGAGGTAGTGGGGGCAGTCAGAGAGTGGAATAGGCGACCGCGGGAGGTAGTGAGGGCAGTCAGAGAGTGGAACAGGTGACTGCAGGAGGTAGTGAGGGCAGTCAGAGAGTGGAACAGGTGACTGCGGGAGGTAGTGAGGGCAGTCAGAGAGTGGAACAGGTGACTGCGGGAGGTAGTGAGGGCAGTCAGAGAGTGGAACAGGTGACTGCGGGAGGTAGTGAGGGCAGTCAGAGAGTGGAACAGGTGACTGCGGGAGGTAGTGAGGGCAGTCAGAGAGTGGAACAGGTGACTGCGGGAGGTAGTGAGGGCAGTCAGAGAGTGGAACAGGTGACTGCGGGAGGTAGTGGGGGCAGTCAGAGAGTGGAATAGGCGACCGCGGGAGGTAGTGAGGGCAGTCAGAGAGTGGAACAGGTGACTGCAGGAGGTAGTGAGGGCAGTCAGAGAGTGGAACAGGTGACTGCGGGAGGTAGTGAGGGCAGTCAGAGAGTGGAACAGGTGACTGCGGGAGGTAGTGAGGGCAGTCAGAGAGTGGAACAGGTGACTGCGGGAGGTAGTGAGGGCAGTCAGATAGTGGAACAGGCGACTGCGGGAGGTAATGAGGGCAGTCAGTGAGTGGAACAGGTGACTGCGGGAGGTAGTGAGGGCAGTCAGAGAGTGGAACAGGCGACCGCGGGAGGTAGTGGGGGCAGTCAGAGAGTGGAACAGGCGACTGCGGGAGGTAGTGGGGGCAGTCAGAGAGTGGAACAGGCGACTGCGGGAGGTAGTGAGGGCAGTCAGAGAGTGGAACAGGTGACTGCGGGAGGTAGTGAGGGCAGTCAGAGAGTGGAACAGGCGACCGCGGGAGGTAGTGAGGGCAGTCAGAGAGTGGAACAGGCGACTGCGGGAGGTAGTGGGGGCAGTCAGAGAGTGGAACAGGCGACTGCGGGAGGTAGTGAGGGCAGTCAGAGAGTGGAACAGGTGACTGCAGGAGGTAGTGAGGGCAGTCAGAGAGTGGAACAGGCGACCGCGGGAGGTAGTGAGGGCAGTCAGAGAGTGGAACAGGTGACTGCGGGAGGTAGTGGGGGCAGTCAGAGAGTGGAATAGGCGACCGCGGGAGGTAGTGAGGGCAGTCAGAGAGTGGAACAGGTGACTGCAGGAGGTAGTGAGGGCAGTCAGAGAGTGGAACAGGTGACTGCGGGAGGTAGTGAGGGCAGTCAGAGAGTGGAACAGGTGACTGCGGGAGGTAGTGAGGGCAGTCAGAGAGTGGAACAGGTGACTGCGGGAGGTAGTGAGGGCAGTCAGATAGTGGAACAGGCGACTGCGGGAGGTAGTGAGGGCAGTCAGTGAGTGGAATAGGCGACCGCGGGAGGTAGTGAGGGCAGTCAGTGAATGGAATAGGCGACCGCGGGAGGTAGTGAGGGCAGTCAGAGAGTGGAATAGGTGACTGCCTGAGGTAGTGAGGGAAGTCAGAGAGTGGAACAGGTGACTGCAGGAGGTAGTGAGGGCAGTCAGAGAGTGGAACAGGTGACTGCGGGAGGTAGTGAGGGCAGTCAGAGAGTGGAACAGGTGACTGCGGGAGGTAGTGAGGGCAGTCAGAGAGTGGAACAGGTGACTGCGGGAGGTAGTGAGGGCAGTCAGTGAGTGGAATAGGCGACCGCGGGAGGTAGTGAGGGCAGTCAGTGAGTGGAATAGGCGACCGCGGGAGGTAATGAGGGCAGTCAGAGAGTGGAATAGGTGACTGCCTGAGGTAGTGAGGGAAGTCAGAGAGTGGAACCAGCAACCATGAGAGGTAGTGAGGGCAGTCAGAGAGTGGAACCGGCTACCACGGGAGGCAGTGAGGGCAGTCAGAGAGTGGACTAGGCAACCATGGGACATAGTGAGCTCTCCATCAATGAAAATCTTCAAGAGTAAACTGGTAGCCGGGATCATTTAGGAAAGCCTGCACTCGCAGAGGGTTGGACCCAATGGCCCTTGAGGTCCATTTCAACTCCACCTTTCTATGATTCTATGACCATCTAATGAGCTTGGCGAACTCCCAACTCTCCTCCGACAGATGATGTTGGGGGAAAGAAGAATTGATCAGTCCGAATCCTTTTCCCCAGTTGTGATGGTGGAATATGGTGGGTTGTATATAATTTTTGTGTAGGTTCGTATTTTAGGCGTGGTGCACTGTCCATTCTATGTATCATTTGTCCTGTTTGCAGGGTTATAACCTCCTGCAGTGCTTCTGTCCCTAGGTCTGTGGGAGGGGGGCCTGGGATCCATCTAAACTCTCTGCTTACCTGGGAGATTATTCAGTCAGGCTGAAAAGGGCAAGAGACAAGCAGGATCCCTGATCCTCTGGGGGAGAAGCTGCAGCTACAGGCATCACTCCAGAGAGCAGTTGAGAAACCCCGATTTCCCTGGAAATGGACTGCTGGAGAATTGTGAATAATTCCGGGACATTTATCCCATTACTGGACTACTTTACCCTGTGTGTGATGGATTATATTATGGACATTCTGATTTGCTTGGAATAAATGTTCTTTGGATTGTTCAACCATCGCTCGCTCTCTTGATTGTGTGATACCAGAGAAGGACCCCGTGACCCAGCTCCCGAGTAAAAAGACAAGCACCCTCGGCCAAGCCCCATGTATGAGCGATGCAGGAGAGATAGCTGTCGGCTGAACTACCTATTGTATAAGACCCACTTTGCCTTTGCTCTTACTATTGTGACACTGACTTACTGTAGATAGAAAGTTCCTCTAAGATGTTTTGCATTAGTTATCCCAGTTTTGGCAAGATGGTTAATGTGAACAAAAAAATGGCCATTTTTGCATGCTAAATATGTAAATTTTTCATAGATTTTTTTAAGCAGTAATGGATAACTATATTCTTGCATTCATTGTTTGCATGCTTTAGCATTTCAGAGTGAAACTGTCTTTTTTGTTATTATATGTCATGTTCAGTTTGCACCTGTTCACACTGCATTTTGGGAGTGCCGTCAGCGTTTATGACTAGATTATGGAGTCATGCCCTCTGACTGTGCACCCCTCCCCCATTAGCCACAAGTGATTTTTTTTTTCTCTAGTAGCAGGTTTCTACTTGCCCAATCGTCCTTGTTGGGGTCCTTAGCGAAAAATGGTCCTTTCTGTATATGCACAGTAGCCACGTCAAGGCGTATTTTGTATACTGGGTAATTACTCTAACGCCTCTCTCACAGGTAATCTTATCCTATATAGCAGGTTCCTACTTGCTCATACACAGGAGGTTATTAACCCAGAGAGAGGCATTACATTAAGTACCCAGTATACGAGATATGCCTTGACGTGGCTACTGGGCAGATATCAAAATGGCCATTTTTGTATGCTAAATATCTCATTGCTCCTATATTTCCTTAAGCAGTAATGCATGTCTATATTATTGCATTCATTGTTTGCATCCTTTAGCATTTCAGAGTGAAACTGTCTTTTTTTGTTATTAAATGTCATGGTCAGTTTTGCACCTGTTCAGATTGCACTTTGGGAGTTCCGTCAGTCTTTTTGTCTAGATTATGGTGTCATGCCCTCTGACTGTGCACTCCTCCCCCATTAGCCACAAGTGACTTTATTCTCTAGTAGCAGGTTCCTACTTACCCATACACAGGAGGTTTTTAACCCAGAGAGAGGCATTAGATTAAGTACCCAGTATACGAGATATGCCTTGACGTGGCTACTGGGCAGATATCAAAATTGACATTTTTTATACTAAATATCTCAATTTTTCCTAGATTTTCTTAAGCAGTAATGCATATCTATATTCTTGCATTCATTGTTTACATCCTTTAGCATTTCAGAGTGCAACTGTCTTTGTTATGATATGTCTTGTTCATTTTTCACCTGTTCAGACTGCATGTTGGGAGTTCCGTCAGTCTTTTTGTCTAGGTTATTATGTAAAGACATAACAGTCTCTCCTTCATTGAGAAACAAGGATCCTATGGTGGAACCATAGATGTGACTCTGGCCAGAGAGATACAGTATATCTGGGGAAAGTTATCACAGTTTTTCCTGTTTTCTATTCATCTGGATCCATGTAAGAAGAATATTGGAACGCTGTAAAGTGGACGCATTAGATTAACTTTGGACACCCAGACGATTTTTTCTCGACCAGCTACCCACCTAATGTGTATAGGGTTGACGTTGGATATTGGAGGAACGGAGGATAGGCATGATGGGCATTAACTTGTCTCATAGGAGTACGGACGGGACTCAGCACCAATTCCAGCATAGAAAAAATATAAATCCAACGAAAAATATATAAAAGTGTAGAAAAAATTAAAAATCCAAGAAAAACATCATCGATTCCATGAAAACATCATGCCTTGACGTGTTTCGGACAGTTGGAATGTAGATAAGTCCTTAATGATATCCTGCTTATGATTAAGGACTTATCTACATTCCAACTGTCCGAAACGCGTCAAGCCATGATGTTTTCATGGAATCGATGATGTTTTTCTTGGATTTTTAATCATTGAATAAAGTTTCTACACTTTTATATATTTTTCGTTGGATTTATATTTGTTCTATCCTGGAATTGGTGCTGAGTCCCGTCCTTACTCCTTGCTATTGCCTCTATGGACCTGCCTGTCCGGTGGACATCCTGCATCCCATCTGAACTGAGCGGATACATATACGGGACGGGTGAGCTGAATTTTTCTTTCTTCATTAACTTGTCTCATCCTTTGGTCTCATGTATATATATACAGTATATATATATATATATAAATATATATATATATATATATATATATATATATATATATAGTGGAATGGGAGGAATATATGTTGGATATTGGAGGAACGGAGGATAGGCATGATACGTATTAACTTGTCTTATCCTTTGGTCTCATGTATATATATATATATATATATATATATATATATATATATATATATATATATATATATATATATATATATATATATATGGTGGAATGCGATGAATATATATTGGTTGAATGAGCATTTAGCTGACAGATACCTGCGGCTATATTTACTCTTCTAGATGTTCCGTCACTTCTTTTCGTAAGATCCATTGCACTTAATGTCCATTTATACCCCAGGATGTATAGTTATATGACCGACGACTGGAAATATGTTTACTGCTCGGTACATGGGGCGACAGATACACTCTGAACAATCCGTAATAGATCTATAATCATTCAGTGCGCACAGACCTCCATAAGTGCTGTCTACAAAGAACAATGTGCTGCCGATAACGATGATCTTTTGTGCAAACCAAAAGATAATTTCACCCTACGAACAAAACCCTTTGCTCTTTCTTTGGGTGATTTGCAGTCTGTTTAGACCACACAACTATCGTGAAACAATTGCTCCTCAGAACGCTCGTTCACCGTAACCGTGCGGTGTAAATCCACTTCTAGGTCCCCCATTGAGCCTAGCTGTGCTCAATAGACAGGATCATACTAATAATTGCATTATTCATACCTTTCATGTCGATAATCGTATACTGAAAAACGGATTTTAGTACCTATTTTAATACCACTTTTGTCTAATTTTTTAAAAAAAAAAACATCCAAGAAGCCTCCAGAAACTAAACGGTAGGACACAACAACCTTTCCATAGTTACATATAGGTCCATCAAGGTCAACCTTTCTTCACCATTATACTTTTCTTTGTCACTAAATTATCACTTTGGTGTATGGATAAGGACCCCTATAGATGTATGTAATGTACATTATGGCTATATGAATGTACACAGATATTCTCAACAATTGAAGTTTCCTCTCATTGGAAATAATGCAACAACTGTTTTTTTTTTTTCAACCACCCGCTCATAACTATCATATATCCCCGGAACGTGGAGACGGTCCAGCTTCATACCGTAGACTTAGGCTTCAGTATTGACTGCTCGCGAAGAAATGCATAAAAGTAACAAAGTTGGAAATCTTACCAACAAGGCGAGGTTTGTTGTAAATATGGGTATTTGGTGCCTCCTGTAAGTAGAGTTACAAACGCATATCTCACAGTCGGGGAATGATACCGTCCACTGAGCTGGTGAATGGAACCTATTACATGTGATGCTGCCCGCCGAGCCGCGGTGTCCAGGCCGGTCATCTATCATAACGTTTAGCTCTACATTCCTCATTGTAAAATGTTAAAGTTACACACTTTACAATAAGATTCTGTAATCTTCGACTGGACAATCAGAAACCCCAAATATCTGGTTGACAAATGTTCTGCAATACAGTTATCATCAAAAATCCAAAGGGTAATGTTCTGGCTAATAATCAAAATCGGAAACCGGCAGTAAAGTGTGTTGTAGCAAATAAAAAAAAAAAAAAAAAAAAAAATATTCTAGAAAACAAAAAGTATCATGCTCTGGAGCATAGTCATGATCATAAACTAGAAGTATCATGTTCTGGAGCATAGTCATGATCATAAACTAGAAGTATAAAGTTCAGGAGCATAGTCATGGTCAGAAACCAGAAGAATAATGTTCTGGGGCATAGTCATGGTCAGAAACTAGAAGAATAATGTTCTGGAGCATAGTCATGATCAGAAACTAGTAGACTAATATTCTGGAGCATAGTCATCAGAAACTAGAACTATAATGTTCTGGAGCATAGTCATGGTCAGAAACTAGAAGAATAATGTTTTGGAGCATAGTCATGGTCAGAAACGAAAAGAATAATGTTCTGGAGCATAGTCATGGTCAGGAACTAGAAAACTAATGTTCTGGAACATAGTCAGGATCAGAAACTAGTAGACTAATATTCTGGAGCATAGTCATGATCAGAAACTAGAAGAATATTGTTCTGGAGCATAGTCATGGTCAGAAACTAGAAGAATAATGTTCTGGAGCATAGTCATGGTCAGAAACTAGTAGACTAATATTCTGGAGCATAGTCATGATCAGAAACTAGAAGAATAATGTTTTGGAGCATAGTCATGGTCAGAAACTAGAAGAATAATGTTCTGGAGCATAGTCATGATCAGAAAATAGAAAACTAATGTTCTGGAGCATAGTCATGATCAGAAACTAGAACTATAATTTTCTGGAGCATAGTCATGGTCAGAAACTAGAAGAATAATGTTATGGAGCATAGTCATGGTCAGAAACTAGAAGAATAATGTTCTGGAGTATAGTTATGATCAGAAACTAGAAGTATAATGTTCTGGAGCATAGTCATGATCAGAAAATAGAAAACTAATGTTCTGGAGCATAGTCATGATCAGAAACTAGAAGCATAGTGTTCTGGATCATGAAGATCATTACTTGGTATGTAATTGATTTAAATTAGTTCTTTGAATCTCAATGACTAAGAAAGTTTTGGAAACTTTTGTTATCAATAGTAAATACCTGGGACATTAGCATCATTATGATACCTCACTTGCCCCAGATCTTGCTGATGTCATCAGACGTAGTGATCACATATGCAGTCATCAAAGTGGCCTCCTTGATCACGTATGCAAAGATTTCAATGGTATCTGGTGGATGTATTGGTGGGATCAAAATGGTTTTCAGAGGCTGCTAATGGGCTGCAGCCCTCACACGTTCCCAGTATGTCTGCGTTTTGTCCAAGGGAAAGTCAATTCTCGCCCCAACGTTGGGTCTCCGGCCACTCGTATGACTTGGACTTCTTCAGCACCCCAAGTTATACGACTGGTGGGAGACCCAACGTTGGGGCGAGAATTGACTATAAGGCTTTTTTTTAATCGGGATTCCACAGCATTCAAGAAGAGGTTGTCCCGATAGTGGACAACCCTTATAATAGGTATGGTCCTACCCAATGAAAGTCAACCGTGGTGCCCTAGAATTAATGGTGGATAGCTCCCTACAATAGGCCACCAGCTTCCACCAGATAAACTCTTCATTCATCCTGCTAATATTTGGTATCAAGGAACAGAAAACTTAAGACTTGTTAATTACTTGTGCCTCGGCATTGTCGCTAGCCCCGGATAAACTCCTGGAGTGTGACCGGCCGTCCCCGTGCCGTCGATGGCAATCAATATGACTGAAGAACCCTGCGCTGAGGGTTCTAGAGAGCCGACATAATATGGAGTAAACAATAATTGTGAGCGATATCCTACGACTAAGTTCTAATATGTGCTTTAAAATAATTTCAGCTTTCATTTTGTGATATCTAGTAATTACAAAGACATATTTAGTAGGAAGGAAAATGTAATTATAATAATTGGAATTAATTTGTAGTGTTGTGTAATAACTGCCGACTACTAAACATTCCTCTGCTGCTACTGATAATAGACCGCGGGAAATCACTCATTCCAGGGTACACAAAGCTTAAGAGCCCCATATAATAAGCCTCTGACAGGAGGATATGATGACCACATGGGCAAACAAAGAGTATGTGCATAAAGTTCTGTTCGGTATTAGTGATGAGTGGGCACTACCATGCTCGAGTGCTCAGTACTCGTAACTAGTGATGAGCGGGCACTACCATGCTCGGGTGCTCAGTACTGGTAACTAGTGATGAGTGGGCACTACCATGCTCGAGTGCTCAGTACTCGTAACTAGTGATGAGCGGGCACTACCATGCTCGGGTGCTCAGTACTGGTAACTAGTGATGAGCGGGCACTACCATGCTCGGGTGCTCAGTACTGGTAACTAGTGATGAGTGGGCACTACCATGCTCGAGTGCTCAGTACTCGTAACTAGTGATGAGCGGGCACTACCATGCTCGGGTACTCAGTACTCGTAACTAGTGATGAGCGAGCACTACCATGCTCGGGTGCTCAGTACTCGTAACTAGTGATGAGTGGGCACTACCATGCTCGGGTGCTCAGTACTCGTAACTAGTGATGAGCGGGCACTACTATGCTCAGGTGCTCAGTACTGGTAACTAGTGATGAGCGGGCACTACCATGCTCAGGTGCTCTGTACTCGTAACTAGTGATGAGTGGGCACTACCATGCTCGGGTGCTCAGTACTCGTAACTAGTGATGAGCGGGCACTACTATGCTCAGGTGCTCAGTACTGGTAACTAGTTATGAGCGGGCACTACCATGCTCAGGTGCTCAGTACTGGTAACTAGTGATGAGCTGGCACTACCATGCTCAGGTGCTCAGTACTGGTAACTAGTTATGAGCGGACACTACCATGCTCAGGTGCTCAGTACTGGTAACTAGTGATGAGCGGACACTACCATGCTCGGGTGCTCAGTACTCGTAACTAGTGATGAGCGGGCACTACCATGCTCGGGTGCTCAGTACTGGTAATTAGTGATGAGCGGGCACTACCATGCTCGGGTACTCAGTACTCGTAACTAGTGATGAGCGAGCACTACCATGCTCGGGTACTCAGTACTGGTAACTAGTGATGAGCGGGCACTACCATGCTCAGGTGCTCAGTACTGGTAACTAGTGATGAGCGGGCACTACCATGCTCGGGTACTCAGTACTCGTAACTAGTGATGAGCGGGCACTACCATGCTCGGGTACTCAGTACTGGTAACTAGTGATGAGCGGGCACTACCATGCTCGGGTGCTCGGTACTGGTAACTAGTGATGAGCGGGCACCACCATGCTCGGGTACTCAGTACTGGTAACTAGTGATGAGCGGGCACTACCATGCTCGGGTGCTCGGTACTCGTAACTAGTGATGAGTGGGCACTACCATGCTCAGGTGCTCAGTACTCGTAACTAGTGATGAGCGGGCACTACCATGCTCGGGTACTCAGTACTTGTAACTAGTGATGAGTGGGCACTACCATGCTCAGGTGCTCGGTACTCGTAACTAGTGATGAGTGGGCACTACCATGCTCAGGTGCTCAGTACTCGTAACTAGTGATGAGTGGGCACTACCATGCTCAGGTGCTCGGTACTGGTAACTAGTGATGAGTGGGCACTACCATGCTCAAGTGCTTGGTACTCGTAACTAGTGATGAGCGGGCACTACCATGCTCAGGTGCTCAGTACTCGTAACTAGTGATGAGCGGGCACTACCATGCTCAGGTGCTCAGTACTGGTAACTAGTGATGAGCGGGCACTTCCATGCTCAGGTGCTCAGTACTGGTAACTAGTGATGAGTGAGCACTACCATGCTTAGGTGCTCAGTACTGGTAGCTAGTGATGAGCGGGCACTACCATGCTCAGGTGCTCAGTACTGGTAACTAGTGATGAGTGAGCACTATCATGCTCGGGTGCTCAGTACTGGTAACTAGTGATGAGTGAGCACTACCATGCTCAGGTGCTCAGTACTGATAACTAGTGATGAGTGAGCACTACCATGCTCGGATGCTCAGTACTGGTAACTAGTGATGAGCAGACACTACCATGTTCAGGTGCTCAGTACTGGTAACTAGTGATGAGTGAGCACTACTATGCTCAGGTGCTCAGTACTGGTAACTAGTGATGAGCGGGCACTACCATGCTCGGATGCTCAGTACTGGTAACTAGTGATGAGTGAGCACTACCATGCTCGGATGCTCAGTACTGGTAACTAGTGATGAGCGGGCACTACCATGCTCGGGTGCTCAGTACTGGTAACTAGTGATGAGTGAGCACTACCATGCTCAGGTGCTCAGTACTGGTAACTAGTGATGAGCGGGCACTACCATGCTCGGGTGCTCAGTACTGGTAACTAGTGATGAGTGAGCACTACCATGCTCGGGTGCTCAGTACTGGTAACTAGTGATGACCGGGCACTACCATGCTCGGGTGCTCAGTACTGGTAACTAGTGATGAGCGGGCACTACCATGCTCGGGTGCTCAGTACTGGTAACTAGTGATGAGTGAGCACTACCATGCTCGGGTGCTCAGTACTGGTAACTAGTGATGAGCGGGCACTACCATGCTCGGGTGCTCAGTACTGGTAACTAGTGATGAGCGGGCACTACCATGCTCGGGTGCTCAGTACTGGTAACTAGTGATGAGCAGGCACTACCATGCTCGGGTGCTCTGTACTGGTAACTAGTGATGAGCGGGCACTACCATGCTCGGGTGCTCAGTACTGGTAACTAGTGATGAGCGGGCACTACCATGCTCGGGTGCTCAGTACTGGTAACTAGTGATGAGCAGGCACTACCATGCTCGGGTGCTCAGTACTAGTAACTAGTGATGAGCGGGCACTACCATGCTCGGGTGCTCAGTACTAGTAACTAGTAACCAGTTTTTCAAGTGGAAACTGGATAAACATATAGCTGGGATGATTTGGGAAAACCTGCACTTGCCAGGGGGCTGGACCCAATGGTCGTTGAGGTCCCTTCCAACTCTACCATTCTATGATTCTATCTAATGATGGCGGATCCTGGCATCATGCAAAGGAAACTTTAATACAGCATGCAGTAGCTCCTTCCTACTATAAGGAGGTTCAAACTCCTTCAATATCAACTCATGTCAAATGATGTCACTTTAAGAGAGTCTCTTATCCCAAAATTATAATATAAACTAAGCAAACAGCCTTGTAGGGGATACAGCTAAAATAAAATTGTACCTTTAGTGATCTAAACAAGGTCTCCATTCTGCAGAAATGGAAGTTTTATAAAAAAAAAAAAAAAGCTAATTACAGTGCTGGGTGCACCCTGGGTGTGGCCAATGGTTTTGTGGTCCATGTGTGAAGTCAATGGCTCAGTGCACCATGAGTATGGTCAATGGCTCAGTGCACCATGAGTATGGTCAATGGCTCAGTGCACCATGAGTATGGTCAATGGCTCAGTGCACCATGAGTATGGTCAATGGCTCAGTGCACCATGAGTATGGTCAATGGCTCAGTGCACCATGAGTATGGTCAATGGCTCAGTGCACCATGAGTATGGTCAATGGCTCAGTGCACCATGAGTATGGTCAATGGCTCAGTGCACCATGAGTATGGTCAATGGCTCAGTGCACCATGAGTATGGTCAATGGCTCAGTGCACCATGAGTATGGTCAATGGCTCAGTGCACCATGAGTATGGTCAATGGCTCAGTGCACCATGAGTATGGTCAATGGCTCAGTGCACCATGAGTATGGTCAATGGCTCAGTGCACCATGAGTATGGTCAATGGCTCAGTGCACTATGGGTGCGGTCAATGGCTCAGTGCACCATGGGTGCGGTCAATGGCTCAGTGCACCCTGGGTGCAGTCAATGGCTCAGTGCACCATGGGTGCGGTCAATGGCTCAGTGCACCATGGGTGCGGTCAATGGCTCAGTGCACCCTGGGTGCGGTCAATGGCTCAGTGCACCCTGGGTGCGGTTAATGGCTCAGTGCACCCTGGGTGCGGTCAATGGCTCAGTGCACCCTGGGTGCGGTCAATGGCTCAGTGCACCATGAGTATGGTCAATGGCTCAGTGCACCCTGGGTGCGGTCAATGGCTCAGTGCACCATGAGTATGGTCAATGGCTCAGTGCACCATGGGTGCGGTCAATGGCTCAGTGCACCATGCTGTCCATTGGATTTGCATTTCACCACCTCGTTCTCTTATGACAATGACGGCACTGGTGGTAGCATTGTGTGGAGAGAAACTCGGGCAAGTCAGCGCTGTCAATCACTAATGATAAATGGAAAATCCAGGCAAAACTGTGTTCTGCCTAGTGCCCGGCCTAAGGTGTAGAGCATTAATCAAGAAATACCCATATTGACCATGCTCTTCCCTTCAGACCCTGAACTAAACCATAATACACTGTATACATTTTGCATGCAGAGTCCCTTTAAAAAGCAATGCCAAGTCTAGTTACTTAGGGGTCTCCTTTAATAAAGGGTCACGCTATTTGAATGGTGAATGAGCAGGCGCCACAGACACCATATGCTGCATAGGAAAAATAATTATGTACCATGTCGCTTGGCCCAAGTAATCCCTGTTAGCCCGGCCAATGCAATTTGCAGGTTACACAGGGAACGTCTGTACACGCGATGATCACAGCCCCGCACAATGCAGGAAACTGCTGACAGAGTGCATAATGCAGCCCCCCAAAGTCCCCCCAAATCAGGTGGGGGGGCGGCCCAGCTCTTCAATGAATAACCTATATTTTAAGAGAACGGTTCAGCCTGGGAAAAACCGAGAGGACTCAATATCCTGCTGACTTGGAGTTACATTGGCCAACACTTCTGAGGTCTCCGACGTATCAAGGGGCAGAGATGTACAGCTGGCTCCCGAATACTGCCAAATCATTGCTCCACAATGCCGCATTGTGCGCTGCGAAAACATGAACTATATTTAGAGATGAGGCTAAGTAGGTACAACCAAAAAGATGAATGTGTGAAGGTCACAGAAGGAAAGACTTTAATAACTTCACTTGGGGACCAGAAAGGCTGAAATACACATTATGGATTTTTATTTATTTTTTTTAAGCATAAAATAAATTAAATTTCAACCTGTGAATAAACGAAAAGCAACAGAAAGAAAAAATTATATTAAATGTATTATTTTATGATATGATAAATATACAGTTCACATTCATAACTGTACAATTTATATGCTTATTAATATTAATAATAATAATAATATTATTATTAATAATATATTAATACGAATATAAATTGTACAGTTATGAATGTGAACTGTATATTTATCATATCATAAAATAATAATACATTTAATATATTTTTTTCTATAATAATATTATTATTATTATTTTATATTATTAGATTGTAATATATGCATAGATCTATATGGCCAGTGTCTATATTGTCTACTTGCATGTAAACCGAGAAAATATACCACTGATTGTTTACTTTACGTATAAATTGTAGGTGCCAGAGGTGAAACTATTGTTATATATATATTAATAATATATAACACAAAAAAGATATATAAGTGATTAATAGGTGTAAGAGCGACGAGAGATACTGGATGGATAGATAAGAGTGATATCGGCTCAAAGAGCCAATATCGAGGGGTTCGGCCGACAGTCTAATGGGAGACTCCAACTCTTCCTTGAAAGATGTAAGGGGAGATAAGGATCGGGGACGTCTGATTTCGGATGGCCGATCATCTTGTTCTCTAAGAGATAAGCAGCGGCTCTGTCATAGAGAACACAGGAGGGCACACGGCGGAGCGAGCGACTGTGTGTGTGAGAGATGGGCAAGATGGAGATCTAACGTGTGTGGGGGGATCAAGATAGATGGATTGATGGAGATATACAATAATATAGAAATAGATATGGAAACTAGAGATAATGATGGATAGATAGAGGGATAGATAGAGAGATAGATAGATAGATAGATAGAGGGATAGATAGATAGAGGGATAGATAGAGGGATAGATAGATAGAGGGATAGATAGATAGATAGATAGATAGATAGATAGATAGATAGATAGATAGAGGGATAGATAGATAGATAGATAGAGGGATAGATAGATAGATAGATAGAGGGATAGATAGATAGATAGATAGATAGAGGGATAGATAGATAGATAGAGGGATAGATAGATAGAGGGATAGATAGATAGATAGAGGGATAGATAGATAGGTAGAGAGATAGAGGGATAGATAGATAGATAGATAGATAGATAGATAGATAGATAGAGGGATAGATAGAGGGATAGATAGATAGATAGATAGAGGGATAGATAGATAGATAGATAGATAGAGGGATATATAGATAGATAGAGGGATAGATAGATAGAGGGATAGATAGATAGATAGATAGATAGATAGAGGGATAGAGGGATAGATAGATAGATAGATAGATAGATAGATAGATAGATAGATAGATAGAGGGATAGATAGAGGGATAGAGGGATAGATAGATAGATAGATAGAGGGATAGATAGAGGGATAGAGGGATAGATAGATAGATAGATAGATAGATAGAGGGATAGATAGAGGGATAGATAGATAGATAGATAGAGGGATAGATAGATAGAGGGATAGATAGATAGAGGGATAGATAGAGGGATAGATAGATAGATAGATAGATAGAGGGATAGATAGAGGGATAGATAGATAGATAGATAGATAGAGGGATAGATAGATAGATAGAGGGATAGATAGAGGGATAGATAGAGGGATAGATAGATAGATAGAGGGATAGATAGATAGATAGATAGAGGGATAGATAGATAGATAGATAGATAGATAGATAGATAGAGGGATAGATAGATAGATAGATAGATAGATAGATAGAGGGATAGATAGATAGATAGATATAGAGGGATAGATAGATAGAGGGATATATAGATAGAGGGATAGATAGATAGATAGATAGATAGATATAGAGGGATAGATAGATAGAGGGATATATAGATAGAGGGATAGATAGATAGATAGATAGAGGGATAGATAGAGGGATAGATAGATAGAGGGATAGATAGATAGATAGATAGATAGATAGAGGGATAGATAGATAGATAGATATAGAGGGATAGATAGATAGAGGGATATATAGATAGAGGGATAGATAGATAGATAGATAGATAGATATAGAGGGATAGATAGATAGAGGGATATATAGATAGAGGGATAGATAGATAGATAGATAGAGGGATAGATAGATAGATAGAGGGATAGATAGATAGATAGATAGATAGAGGGATAGATAGAGGGATAGATAGATAGATAGAGGGATAGATAGAGGGATAGATAGATAGATAGATAGATAGATAGATAGATAGATAGATAGAGGGATAGATAGATAGAGGGATAGATAGATAGATAGATATAGAGGGATAGATAGAGGGATAGATAGATAGAGGGATAGATAGATAGATAGATATAGAGGGATAGATAGAGGGATAGATAGAGGGATATATAGATAGAGGGATAGATAGATAGATAGATATAGAGGGATATATAGATAGAGGGATAGATAGATAGATAGATAGAGGGATACAAAGATTGATAGAGAGATGGATAGATAATGAAATAGATATAACTATAACAAAGATATATATGGGATGGATGATAGATATTAGACAGGTCATATCTATCTATATTATTTAGATAAGATCAATAGATATGAGACTGAGAGATATAAGATAGTAAATAGATAATGACAAATATAAATAGGCAAAAGATCAATAAATAGATATGACATATACGATTAGCTAAAAAAGGTCAATAAATTGATCAGATTATACAAGATATAGGATAGATGGATAGATTGGAGTCAAACAAATATAACGATAGATAAATATATATGGAACAAAGAGAAAAAGACAGATGTATGTGAGTACAATAAAAATAAAAATCCAGACAGATAGGAGATAGATAAATAGATTGATATGATATAAATGGACACGGGATAAAGGAATAGATATGATAGATAGATACATACATCAATAAATATTAATAGATGGATAGATATTGTATAGATATGAGATAGATGTATAAATAGATGGATTATATATAGATATAGAAAAAAAAGAGAAGATTAGATATAGATAGATGGATAGATGATATATAGATATGAGAGGGATGTTTGGTGAATAATTTTACATAGACATTATGTATCCATCTCTATCCTATCTATTTAGAAAAAAAGATCAATAAATGATCCCTGGATATGAGAATGAGAGATATAATAGAAGGTAGTAAATAGATAATGACATGTATAAATCTGCACAAAAGAGCATTAGATCTGCGAGTGAGGTGTATGCTAGATAGATGTGAGATATGACTGATAAATATGAAATAAAAAATGCATGTAATTAGATAAATAAATATCATTAGATGATGAGATATGGGAGAGAGAGATATATGAGATGGGCATGATTGAGATATAAGGCAGATAGGAGCCGTGTATCAGATACATTAGATAGATATGGTATGTAT